>NW_023463067.1:0-15660 GCF_013731165.1 Rhagoletis pomonella | reverse complement strand
CCCAAAGATGTTTAAAAGTTTTGGAACTTAATGCCATTTATCCGCCATATTGGCATCTTCATTTGAAATTTTCGAAAAAACGCATACCAGCACTCAAAAGAAGATGAACGTACAATTTTTTTAAGCCATAGAACACTTTAATCCATCGTCACAATTTTTGTTTAGAAGCCTATTTTTGTTGACGTGGAATGTGCCATATATAAAATGCAAAAATTCCCACTGTGCGCTGTTGTAAAGTAATCAATGCAAATTATTTGTTGATATTATTGTTGTTCTTTCTTGTTTTGCTTCCTTTATTTGTAAACTTCCTCTTGCCTTGCCGCGTAGTTGGATAACGTAGACTTACGTAAATACGAGGTAGTTGCTAATTGCAAAATTCACTTAATATCTGCCTGCAGTAACTTCCAGAAAACTGCTGAAAAACAAGTAAAATGCCAGCTGTAGTAAGACGAAGGAACTAAAGAAATTAAAAGAACTTTTATGCTACCAAAATCGGCTTGTGTCGATGTCAATGTCCTTATTGCCGTACGGCTGCGTCTGTTGATCGAAGGGAAATTACATACTTTTACCAGTGTGGACTTAAGCAATAGCACCAAGTACAAGTACGCTCGTTAATGTTCTTGTTGTTGTTGTTGTTGTTCTATGGTATCGTTACCATATTGCTGGCATTAAATGCAACAAACAATTTGCCATTGTTCGCTAATTACGGCTACACACGCAAAGAAATGCCCAAATACAAATACATATGTATGTACGTAACGCTTACTGAATTGAAATTCTGCCAAGCAACCGTTAAGTGAATGAATGCTTTTGATGCCTTTCGGCACATGCCGAACGGGGTTGACTGTTTGCTCCGTAGTACATTGCCTGTGGCCTTCGGTGTTGGCCTAAAAAGTTGAAAGTCAAAATTCGCAAAAGTAGCAAGAGGCAAATAGGGGGGCGAGGTAAGTGCTGTGGCTGTAACACGTCTCAAGTTAGTTACATATGTACATACATTAAGCGTTCGCCTAAATGAATGTCGAGTTGTGTACGGCCCATCTACTTGTGCCTCGCTTGTAACTCGCTCTCTCATTCATTTGGCAACACTTGGCTCAGGCTAACATTTCCTGTTAGTGCAATTTCTTCCTAATGCTTATTTCTTTTCTATGGAAATATATTCCTTTTTCTGCTGTTTCATAAGCATTTCGGTGCAATTTACTTTACATGCGTTGCACATTTTACACACACACAAACTCGCGCATGCACATGCACTTTGCACCAACTGTCCGCCCGCTCGTCCCTTCAACTGGAGCAGCAGCAAGCTTTGCTAGCCTCCTAATAACTACAATTGCATTCATTTGCTTACTTCCTTCCTTCCTTTGAAATCGTTGTTCCACTCTGACTGCCTCTGTCTCGTTTCTCCGTGTGTCTGCTCCTTTGCCGTGTGCCGCCTTTTTGGGCCCTGGCATATGCAAATGTCTACACATGTAAAAGTGCTTATCACAACAGCTCGCCGCCGGTCTTTTCACTGCTCTGTATTCGGTTAGCATGCTTTGGCATTTTTGTGCCCCATTCAAACTCTGTTTAGTTAGTAAGTATTTGTATTTTTGTTGCTCTTTTGCCATTTAACTGGCTCCCCTACCAGATTTTGTTGTTTTTGTTTTGTGTATTTGTTAAATCTGCGCAAATATCCGATTAAACTTGCACTTAACAAGGCAGCTGGTGTAGGTGAGCATTCAGGAGTGTGGAAGTGTGTGTGTGTGTGTGTGTGAGTTTTACGACATAAACTGCGTAAATGGTTTGCAGTGCCTGCATTAGACCAACAAAATAGCAAAGTTAATTTAATTTAGGTGTACATGTATGCATACATATATATATATATATATATATATATATGTGTAAGTTTGGACCTCTTTGGAAAACGTAAATTTAACTTTTGTACACTGGCATGGAAAAGGCGTCCTTAAAGTTAAGTTAAATTTCGGAAATTAATTTTTTTTTTATAAAAAGAAACGCTCACATACTGGCTTGAGACCAAACAAATTGAAAAACTAATTTATGATATTTTGGTGCGTTGTGCTAGGAGGTCTGATGATTTTTTAAGTGATTTTTATATGGACGTAAAACTATAATTTTTGTGATGAGTGGGCTTGGCAAAACACTTTGAAATTCAGTTGTTGTTTAGTTTATTGTTGTACTTTGTTGTAAATTATTAAAAAATTCGACTTCAACCAGAAGAAATAGATAAAAGCGTTACATCCCTCCAAAGGTTGAATTGGAGAATGGCGGTCTCTGTCTTCCGACAGAGAAATAATTATCGAAATCGGTTGACGTGATCCAAAGTTATGCGATAACATATAAAACAAGTAATTTTTAGCAAAAAGAAAACCGACTTAAAAAAAATATATATATATATCTATATATTTCATGATCCAATAATCTAAACCAAATTAGTATGGGACCACCTCTGAGACACTCCCTTTCCGTTGCAAAAAGAATTATTGAAATCGGTTGACGTGGTGCAAAGTTATGCGGTAACATACATGAAAAAAAAAAAAAAAGATTCCGACGAACTGATAACCTCCTCCTTTTTTGGAAGTCGGTTAAAAAAAAATAAAATATTCCAACGAGTTGAATAGCTTCTCCTTTGTTTGAAGTCGGTTAAAAATTCGCAGGCTAGAAGCTAATTTCCGACCTTTAGATTCTTCCAAATTTTATATTAGAACTACCTATAAAAACCGAAAATACCATGCGATTGGTCGAAAAACCTTCGTTCGAACATTTTTAACCACCCTAGTATATAGACATACATATGTATAAAAAAAAACAAGTTCAAATGCATGTCAAAAATTGTTTTGTGGTAACATTAAGCAATTTATTTTTCTCGCTGAATGCAACTAAATTCAATTAACAACAACCTAAGTATTTTTAATTTGAGAGTTTTTCCATCATTCATTCGAAAAATTAAATCACTCAAATGTTAATAATATTGTAAAGGCAATTTACAGATGACCAAATTAACCAATTGACAAGTATTGGTGAAAATGTTTTCAAAAATAGAAATAGCTACCTTTATACAATTTTGCGTTGTCAAAAACAATTTTCCACAAACCACTGAAGTGTAGGCAGGCAAATTATGATTCCGCGATATTATTTTATTGGTAAACTAAAATATTTCTAGATAAATTACGACACAAAGCGATTGGAAAACATTGGCTAAACAGCATGAACGTCAAGTTATTTTGAGCAGCATTGAACTAAAGCTTAAAAATGCTCAACAGAATTCGTTAATTATTTAGCGCATTCGTATTCATTACCACCAGCACATGCCACATTTAATACGTTGGCCAATTATTGATTTATTTTGCATACCACATGCGCATGCATACGCCCACACAAACAAACACCCACAAAACATCACCGCAAATATTCAATAATAACTGCTCTCATGAATACACACATACATACATACATATATAACGGGGGACTTTATTGATAGCCCCTTTTGCTGTGTAAGTATGTACTTATATATACACACAATACATACATACATATGCAAAATTGTTATGTTTATTCCACGCCTTTATATACGTCCTTTATACCGCCTCATAATACGCAAATGATTAATAATGGTGGCATTTTTAATTCATCATTTACCACGTAAACCGCTACAATGGGGGAGTGTCGGTGACGCCATTAAAATTTTGTCTCCAAGGTATCGTAAATGTCAGGAAGCGACTGGACGAGGTGCACAGCGCAGCAGTGAACAGCAGGTGTGAATGCCAACCATAATGTAGGGTTTAATATGCACGCATACATAGTACATACATGTGTATGTGGCGAAAACCATTCAAATTGAAAATAAACACAGGCGCACATGCACCCACACACATCTGTGTAAACAGCATAAATACATATAGAGAAGTGGATGACGGCTTTTGAAGGAAAACGCTTAATCATTAATATCGATTAAGCAATATTGACAATGATGGCATTTTTTGTTGTTGTTTTAAAACCACATGCCGCACAGGTGTAAAGGAGCAATTTCCATACCATAAAATACACAAGCCACGCTATGGATCTGTAATTTTTTTTTTATTTCAAGGTTCACTACTGCGGCCTCATTAGCTGAATTAAAGCTAATGAGAGTAGTAAACGTAGTGGCAATGGGAATGGTATTGCTAATGGGAATGATAATGGCAATGGTAGTGGCAATTATCATGACAATGGTAATGGGAATGGGAATGGTAATGGTAATGGGAATGGTAATGGTAATGTAATGGTAATAACAATATTAATGGTAGTGTTAATGGTATCGATTGGTAATGGTAATAATAATAGTAATGGTAATTTTAAAGGTTATGGCAACTGTAATGGTAATGGTAATGATAGTGATAGTGGTAATGGTAATTGCAGTGATAATGGTGATGATAATGGTAGTTGTAATGTTAATGTTATTGATAATGGTATTGGTAATGGTAACAGCAACGGTAATGGCTATTGTGGTGGTAATGATAATGAAAATTATAACGGTAATGGCAATAGTCTACATACATAGGAATATTGTTTGACACACATTCTTATTTTTAATCTGAAGTGGAGCTTCACGTAATTTGAGGCAAATATCAAATATCAATTTATTTGACGCTATCGGCCATATTATTGACACTCCGAATATTTCGGAATAATGTAAAATATCAGTATTTACGGAATAGAGGAGAATAAGTCTGAACAAGTCTGCTATTGGAGCATAGAATAAAATGGAATAAGGCGTAATAAGAAAGTCAGAATATTTATTCCGGGGAACAACTTACCGGCCTGAATTGAGCGAATAAGGCAGTTATTTCATGTTGTTTATTAAAAGTTATTTTTGAAAAGTTATTACTGAATTTTACAATTGCTTTAGCAATACATACAGGTAAGAAATCGATACCCTGTTTCTAGTTTGTAATTATCCTTTTTTAGCCATTTTAGTTGAAACAATGGCGCGTCCATCTCGATCCAAGTTTCTTTCTTGACGTTTTCTAGATATTGATTTTTGAAAAATGTCCTAATTTTCAAATACCCATAACTTTGCGAAAAATGGGTATCTTGGTACTTTTAGCTTGTCTTTTTCTTAATGATTTAGGAATTTGAAATCAAAAAAAAATGTGTATAGAATTTGTTATATAATATGTTGATTTCCATAAAACATGTACAGCAGAGGAATTTTGACAATCTCTACGCTAAATTTTCAACGCCATAATTCTCTTAATTAAAAGCAGTGGGGCTTAAAAGTAAACAATTTGGAAAAGTTACAGATGCAATTTGTAATGAGACAAATGTGGCAGTATGAGGGACATGCTACTAGATATCGCAATTTCTAAACTTGGTCCGATAATGATATACACATGTAGTTAAAATTATTTAATTAATGAAAAGCTAACAAATTTTGTCCAATTCAACGCATACTGTATCAAATTAAATGCATTAAAGAGTATGATAAAGACATCATGTTGTAGAAGGTGAAACTCTATACATATTTGCTGCGATAATTACTACGCTACGCCTAATCACTTTCGCGTAATCAATCGTTGTCGCCTTCCTTTATGTTTGATCAAACAACTGAATACTCGTACATGGCGTATGACTAACATTATTTCCTGCTCATATGAATTTCATACAAAAAAAAAAAATTATTGGATTTACCAATGGACTACCAGAAAGTGATACGTCGCGGCGTAATACTTTGCACAGTAATTTTGTAGAGAATTTCTTCCTCTACAATGAGGTATATTTGTCTTTTTGATTTTTTGATTTGACGCAGGCAGAATTCTTGTCGTTGAATTGGACGAGATTTTATAGTTTTTCCAAGGCGAATTCATATAAGGTGGTAGCGGTAGTACAAAAACAAAAACTAACATGTCTTTTGTTTTCGTTTTCGGTACACAAATGTCAAATTCCAGCTATTCTTCGCTCAAGGAGGAAGAGGGAAAGAAAATGCCAACACTCTTTCTTTCGCATTCACTCATAAGGAGTTTTGGCATATGTGTACCGAGGCGAATTAAAGCAGCTGTTCTAGCAACACCACCTTATATAAATTCGCCTTGAGTTTTTCATTATTTTAAAATTCGAAAAAACAAAAATAATTAAATTTTTTTTTAAATATTTTGACACTCCGAATATCAATTTCTCTCTTCGGAAAAACGATTGGAAAAAATACTTATTCCTCTGCCAGAAAGTTATTCGTCGATATTCCATAGTGAATAATTGACAAAAAAGTTATTCGCCGTGACTCAGAATTGCCCAGAATAACTAAAAAAAAAGTTTGTTAGTTAAGAATTTTTTACATTTCGGGTGACGATTATGAATAAATTCTATGCAAAACTGTGCACTAAGAAGGTACGTTTTTCACTTCTCAGTACGCGTACAAAGCAATGAAAAGTGTGAATAGAGGCGAATAAGTAAATTTGCAAGCAGCGGAATTTGCATGGCCTGCTAACGATTTTGGTAATCCGAAATATACCACAGTCAAAAAATTTAATGACAGTGCCCTACACAAAATTGTACGATATGATGAACAATGAAGAATAGAAAAAGTATACCTACAAAATACAAATACTGCTCAAAAAGTATTTAGAATACAAATTAAAAAAAAAACTCTTATAAAAGAGTATTTAAATACAAAATACAAACACGTCTTTTGTATTTGAAATACTTAACATCTCTGGTATTAGGGTTTACTACTTATTTTAACAGGTACGGAAGTAACAAAACGCGACTGTTAAAGAGCATCATAGCATATTCCATTTTGCATAATAAACGACCATAAATAATGTCAAATTACAACAATGTGGCACAAGATGTATTATTTTATTTTTGTTTTTGTTTTTGTTGCTGCCATTGGCGACCATCGTTGGCTATTAGTTTTTTTCTCATTTTCTTTATTTTCATATTTTTTTTTATACCTACTTTTATTTATTTGCTTTTAGTTGAAGAAAATGCGCTTCAATAGTGCTCTAACATGATAAATTGCTTTGCTGGCTGTGAGCACAAAAGCAGCTTGGAAGTAGCATTAAATTCTGAAAGCAGGTTACCACCAACCTCTCACACTTAAATATACAAACATATATATGTATGTATATGCAGCTATGTACCAACATTACTTAGTAAATGCATTTTATTTTATTTTCGGTCAGTGGCGGTGTGGAAAATTACCATATTAGGACTCCTTTGAAGGGGTAAAGTATCTTATTTTCATATTAGTTATAAAGCGAAGCTACTACTAAAGTTTTATGTACGTTTTTGTTTGGTTGGAATTGAGCGGTTGTTAAGCCTTATTGATTTATCAGCTTCTAGCCAATTGCGATCAAGTAAATTTGGCCTAAAGTTTGAAATAAAAAGAATTGTGAACTAATGTATGTCTGTCTTATTGTAGAGGATTTCTATATAATTCAAGGACACTTCAATCAATGCCATTTCTATCACCCCAATATCCTGCTCGCAAAGTCACTATATGTAGGCTCAACTAAAACGGAAGAGTTTTAAAAGCAATTTAGATAACTATTAATAGTCACCAAAAAAATATTCCATGGTTTTCTAATTTGCTGATATTTTCCTTGACCCGATCCAACCAAAATTTTCCTTCTTGGCTTTATTTAAGAACTAGAAATGACAACACCCAGCAAAATAACTATACACAAAATTGTATATGCATGCGGTACTACTACAGCACAGCCATGGTAAAGATACATATAACTAAAGTAAAAATCATTCGAAAAACTATTTTCCGCTTTTAAGAAAGATATAATGGACTTGTTTTCTCTGGGCCCATATTCAATTGTCCCTATTTTGTAAACTATTTTCTAATAGAATTTAAAATCCTTAAAAAAATTGGACGCCAAGTCGCATCTGCTCAGCCTGCTGTAGTTACAATTATTGGCACATCCATATGTAATGGGGACGTTCGCACGAAGACCTGGGCACTCCTGAACTTGCCGATTCCAGACAAAAATTTTAAATGATCTATAGCTAAGAAGATTCTAAAGTTAGGGCGTCTAAGCGATTGCCTCTATTGCCAGGGTCTGTACTCAACTATCAAATCACAGAGGCTTTGGTTATACATACATAGCTTCTAAGTCTTCCACAGAAGAGACTGAGATTCTTTCTGCCTTTTAAGCAATGGGGTTATTCTAATCTGATTTAAGATTTCAAGATAGCCGGTGTATTTTTGTGAGGCTCTTGCGTCGGTAAGTACTGATTCGATATGATTTTAGCAGTATTAAAAATTCCTACAATCTCTTAGACACCACAACATTTTTCTATCTTTACTCTTTAGAAAGCGGAAACTTGGGAAGATGAGGTAAGAAAAAGTCCTGAGTAGCTATAATACTAGTAGCATGAAGATTAACTTGGACACTTGCAGAGTATCGCGATCACACTGGTCATCGCTCGTTGAGTGAAAAATAGCTTCTTGCGGGAATATTGGTCCATTGGACAGAAAGCTGTCAGATTTGGAGTCATGCTTAAACATTTTTGTAGAAGTTGCAAGACAAGGAAAAGGTCGAATCTAAAGAAATTACTTTCGATTTCGATTTCTAGATAACTTCTTTGAGGACACGAAAAGCTTACACGCCGTGCCACTGGAAGAGCAGTCTAGAGTCTTCATAAAATCGAGATGATTTAAGGTCATCATATTCGAATTTTACGTTCGATTGTAAACAAAAATGGCGAACAAAACATATACCAAATTTTTAAAAGAAAAATCAGTATGTATATTTTAATTTTTTCATATATATTATTATTTTTTATTTAAATTATTTTGTGTTTTCTTCATATTTAAGAAACTACTTCGCAAAACCAAGAAAATAAAAAATTACATATGCATGTCACTTTTTGGTACAGTGAAAAAAAATATACTGCTTCTGCTTTTGCAAATTGGGACGGTCAAACATCATTTTTGGTATTTAGTTTGTTCGCCATTTTTGCTTAGAACTAGTCGTAAAATCTTAATTTGCTCTTTACGTTTTTCGAAAATTTTGCTCCGAACAAATTACTCCGCCCTAATTTACATATTATGGACTGATTATGCATACTTCGCATAACTTCGCACAACCGCGCATAAACTTCTAACTGTAATTTCGTATGTACTTTGTATGTATTCCATTACCCAGAAATTAGCAGAACTTTTAAAAACTTAGCCATCTGGTGAGTTTAGGTTTTGCTTCACATTTTCTTAAGTTACACTTTTAGTGCACTGGTACAAATGGTTGTTCGCCGCCACCAACGAATGCAAAGAGAGAGTAGCCAGGTTTGAGGACGTCGCGTTGGAGGCGTACTTTGACCAAAATTCGTGCCATTTTGCAGCCCCCTTTCGCGGTAGCACTGCTTTTGTTTCAATGTACATACAAACATAAGTATACGTAAATGCACTCAACTTCTAGCTACAACCCTTCTCATTTTTGTGCAAAGTTGCATGGTGTGGCTCACATTTGATGTATTACGTTTGGTTGTTAGCTCACATAAGTAGTAAGACAATGAAAGAGAGAGTGGGTGAAAGAGTTGCAACAAAAGCTACTAAGCATCATCAAAAAGAAAAATGTAATTCGAAAATACGATTATGTCCACTCGTTTTTCAGCAAAGAACTAAAATGCAATAGCATTTAAAAGGTGCCAATGTGTCAACAAAGGGTTTCAGTAGAACTACGCCAGAAATTTCAAAAATTTAAGGAAATTTGTTTGAAAATGTGCCAATCAAAATCTAAGTTCTTTGAAAATAACTCATCGATTTTTAACAGCAAAAAAGTCCATATGGTTTTCGAATGCCGTTGTTGTTTATGGGAAAAGCCAATTTCATATGAAATTAATTGCAAAGTTTTCATTGAAGAAGAGATTTACTCTTAAAAAACTTGAAACAAAATTCTTTGTAGAAATCTAGCGCTTTTGCATTCGTTTTGATGATTTCTTCATACAGTTGTTCACATAGTAGTACACAGCTGTGCGATATTTTGACCAGTTTTTACTGCTTTTCTTTTGTTTGATTAATGTTTACTATTTTTTTAATAAAATTATAGCTTACTATCTATTAAAAACCAATATGTGAATCCAAATTTGTAGATTTGTGCAAAAATTTTATGTACGTATATTCAAAAAATTTTCAGGGAAAATTTAAAAATTTTAATTCAAAATTTTTTGAAATTTTGTTTGAAAAATTTCAGGTACGCAGTTTTATTTCCAATTAAATTTAATACAATAAAATACTTGTTTGAAGTTTCAAAAAACTCGCCTTGATTTTTGGCAATTTTTTTGTAGACTGTGCTAGACATTTTATTCCATAAAAAATCCATTTACTTATTTCATAAAAGTCTTATATAATAATAGCCTTAAATAAATTAACTATAAAAGCACCTGAAAACAATTAAAACATTGTCCAGCATAGCTGCATAGGCTGTATAGAAAAACATGCGTGACATCGTCAACAAAAAAAATTTAAATAACAGTATTTTGTGTCCACTTGAAATTAGCCTTTAATTATAGTAAAATTTAAAGGGCTACATAATTGCATACCAAAAAATGCTAAATAAAAAGCTTATAATTTTTGGTAAAAATTTGTTAAATTTTTATAATTTCAGCACAAAGTTTGTCATTTGAATATATGTGGTTTTGATAAGACTATAAGCCATATTTCCACAAAACATTAAAAAAAAAACAAAAGCAAACTAGTCAAAACTGGTAAAAATATCTCACTGCTCTTATTTTCTGGAAACTGTAGATCTCTTACCTTATTTCGCAAGAGCTCCCCCTTAAATGCTTTTAGGCAGAATGCAATTTGTCGCCTGAACACTGACTCTTCAATTAAATAACACATAGAATTGGCATTGATTTGGTTATTCTTGATTTCTCGGTTTCTCGACAGATTTCACAAGTGGAAAGCAATTACAATTTGTCAGCAGAAAAACAAAATTTCATTCTGTTGGAAATTTTTCTTAAACCACAATATTTTCTAATATATCATATTCGCATACGAATGCTTTTTTGATCCATTTACGTTTGTTCGTAGGCGCTCGACAATTTCAAGCGAAAAAGTACTCGAAAACGAATCGTAAACGGCTATCATAAAAGACTTTTTAGCCGGTTTTTCTTGGAGAAAATATCCAGTTACGAGCTCGTTTACGATGATTTTGCTGGGTATGTAGCTACCGCCTATTGTATGTACATATGTACGTGCAATTTAAAACATATTTTAAAAGGTATTTATATTTTTTCAAATACGTATTTTGTATTTAAATAATTTATGTAAAACTACTTCGTACTTGTAATAAAATACTTTTTTGTGACATATTTGTTTTTTTTTTGCATTTAGATATTATTTTAGTAGTAGTTTTAAAATCTCTGATGCAGCACTGCTTATTGAAAAACCCTTTCTAAAAGGAACATATAGGCTGAATTTCTTTATTCATTCTGAACGTTTGGAATAAACTTTTTTGTTTACTTATTCTTTAGAATATTCCTGATGAAATGCTAACGTATATTTGAAACGTATTCTGTTTGTTCCGGCTGTGAAATGGGATTATCCGGAATGTATAAAGAAACGCAGCTATATATTTCGGAAAATCATACCTGATAAAACCGGATTTGTTTATTCAAAAAAAAAAAAAACACTATAAATTTTTGACTCTTCAAGGCTTCTTTTCATTTTTTCATGTCACTTTTAAATAAGAAATCAGATTTGTGTCGCACAAAAATCGCTTACACGGAGATGGCTGCCGCTGAATTTAATAAAATTCCAAGTGAAATGCAGGTACCACTATCAATTCCACGAATGCGTACAGTCGCTGAAGAATTAGCAGCTTGCCAGTTATTATTTCATAAGCGAGATTCACGAAAGGTGATCGAGCCGGTTTATGAATGCAAAGCCATGCGTGAACAAAAGGAGCTACAAATTACACAGGAACAACTCCGTCAGCGGCAAAATATTGAGAAGAAAATCAAAGTGAGGCGTTCACCGTCGTTACCGCCAATACCCACAAAATATTTGCCAATAAAAAATTCACCACGTTCAGCGAATTTCTATCGAAAGTAGAAAAGTGAGAAGGCATATTAAAATCAAATAGCGGAATTGTGAAAAAAAATTAAAAAAAAAATCGTGTTCCGATTTCTGTGATAATTTTGCCTAAACTGAAAAAAACATGTTTTTCTAAATAAAATACCTAAATTCTTTTTTATGCACACACTTATATGCAAACCAATGCATTCCCTGAAATCGCTTTTATTTTCTCCTTATCACACTGGCTAAACTTGAAATTGAATACCAGAAGACTTTTAAGCTTTTCCTAAACTAACGTTGCACCACGCAACCTATCAATTCTCCCCCATGCAACACTAATATCGTTGAAGTAGCACAAGCATGAGCACGTGGCTGTAGTGTAATCTTAATGGCTGTGCGTGTCAGTGTTCCCTCCTCTATTCTCTTGATATTACCAAGCCTACTGTGTTTGCAGATACAAAGCATGTGGTTGCATTAATTAAGCTAATATCCAAGGAATTGCAGGTATGCATGAATCAAAATCTCGATGTTTGCTTCCAAGCCATGTACCTGTGCTAATGATGCCTAAATGATATACCAAGATTCAAGGTTGCTATTGCGTATACCTAACATTTATTGACAAAAGTTTGCATTTGTGTATAGTACACTCTTTCGTTTATCAAACATTTAAAAGAAAACAGTTAACAGCACTTTTGTATCGGGGGGTTTCTCGCCTGGGATAGTTCACTGGATCTACATGGCCATTGTTCTTGCGATTTTGGACTACCTTCGGAGCCATTGTCTGGTGACCTACCCTCAATATTAAGGGAACAGCGCCTTAATATTTCTAAATTTCAAAGGAGTGATATGATCGGAGCTCTCTACTCTTCAGCTATTGTAGCTGTGAATACTATCCTGCATTTGCCTCCACTTGACGTACATAAGTGCTCAGAAGATAGTCGCTATTGCAGCCAAAGGACTTAGAGAGGCAGGCTCTTGAACTCATGGTACGTCTGACCACTCAGAAATTTTAGGAAAGATAATACTTTAAAGTATTTACTACTACATACTGTTAACTACTTTCAATTTGCTTAAAAATTGGAACACATGTTAATAATATTAAAAAAATATACCTGCAAAAAACGGGCCCGATAGGTAACGTCCATGGCGGAATTATTCCAGGTGAAGTATGTAATTAGAGCGAGAAGAAAGATTTTACCACTGCCTTATTTAAAAATTTTACTATGTGGCAGCCGTATGTCAGAAAATAAAGCGAGAAAGCTGTTTTATTGCTTCACCTGTTTATTGCGCCATAGGTAACGCCGGAGTTAATTAAAAAGAAATTTCATACAATATTTGTGTACCAAGCGATTGACGAACTCACGTTCTTTGGTGCCGCGGTGAAATAGGGCGTTCTTGAAAAGTTTTTTTAGATAGGGCGTTTTAGAACTGGCTGCCGAGATAGGTCGATCTTCCACTCAGCAGTCGATATGTAATATGATAATTAGTTACAAAAGAAGTTACAGGCTAACCTAATATTCGCGGCTTGCGTTTTGGTACGCACGCCGCCGAATTTGTTTTTTTGCGTCACCCGAAATTGGCTTGCGTGCGTTTGCATTTGATTTCATTGAGCGAAACGTCAAATCAAAATGTCACGCAGAACAAAAATTGGAAATTGAGTTAGCTTCATACGCACGCCGTTCAATTTCGGTTGATCTCATACAAGTTGCGTGTGCATGAGAAATTTTTGACAATAAATTGGCGGCGTGCGTGAATATTAGGTTAGCCTGTTAATACGCATTTAATAATATTTTAGTTTGTACATATCTGATGTATTTACATAGTAACTTAAGGTATATCGAAAAAAGCTGGATGCCAAAAAAAAAACATAAATTAAGGCAACAAATGTATTTTGTTGTTGAAAGTAGTGGTAGCAAACTATTGATAGTAGACACCATCGATAGTTGCTTTTTCCGTAAGTATGCATGTATATGTACATATATACAATTTCGCAAAATTATTTACCAACGCTATGCGTGTACGTCTATTAGCTCTGTGCAATGACGCTATGATTTTTTTTTACACATGCACATATTATATACAGTGGCGGTCATAAATGGATGAATGGTATTTCGTTTTTAATATTCACAATGTTTTTCAAGCAAACATTTTTTTGATATTTTTTTATAAAAATATGGTTCATACCTTAACCAAAACTGTATAAATCACTCTTTCAAATTTTCCAAAAATGTTTATCTAAGTTCGAGTTTTTTAACCAGAATTTGTATAAATCTTTTGGGTATGCAGTTAACAAGCTTATAAAATAACTGAAAGTCTTGAGCGACTAAAAAATCGCATTGATTTTTAATATCTTTTTTTTTTTTGTTGACGGCGAAAGGAAACGCTGGGTCGATTAACTGACGCACGCTTACAAATTGATGCCTTTTGATATTTCGTATGCCACACGCGCCTACAGGTGTTGAAGCAATCGCAAAGCTTAGTAATTTCGCTTACATGCTTCTACACTTTTTCAATCATATAAGAACATTTCTAGTGAATGCTTTCCATTTATTATTTACTTATTTGTTATTTTTTTGTAAGTATATATATCTGTCTGTCTCTTTGAAAATTTCATTGTAGTTCATTTGCGCGTAAATTGAATTCGATTTCTCCAACCACATTAAGACCAATAGACTGAACTGCCACGGCAACTGTTTTAAGCATGAGAAATGTGTTTTATTTTAGTTGTCACCGCGCATTCTCACCAACATCATCATCATCGTCATTGTAAAATACTTTAACATCCGCTGCCTTATACAATTTACAACATTTTTCCATTTGCTCACGGGCAAATACAATTGCATACTCAAACAAACAAATGTTACTTAGTGGGTGTGGTATTAGTTTTGTTTGAAATTGTGTGCTGGCAAAAATCTGCAGATGGTTGCTTGTTCGGCTGCCTGTCGGTTGAGGTGAGGCTCATTACCTGCACACGAACTGCCTGATTGTTGCGCTACCTGGCTTCCGTTTTTGCTTCCTTCCAGCCTAACTGAGAGCCTGCCCACGACCAGCAGACTTCCTGCCAGCCTCTCGATGTCTGCTGGCAATACTAAAAGTTTGAAATCCTTGAAAAGCACAAATTTGTACATTCCACAGACAATGCACAAACTAACTTTCCGCTAATATTTTTTCCCTTCAACTCTGCGCCGCCTCCCCCCTTGTGATGCTTCGATAAAATTCAACTAAACGTACAAATTCATTCATTCGCTGCAGCATAGAGTTAGATAGATTGTGTATAGTGGGGAGATATAACAAAACAAAAAATATATATATATAAAAAACGCAACTGTCAGTGTGGCATTATGCTTTGAAACTACCACACTCCAGCAATAACAATTATAAAACAATAACAAAAGCTATCAAAACGACAACAACAGCATGCATGCTGCTAACAATAACATCAGCGCACTCGTTACAACTTTGAGTAGCGCAAATCCTTGCCAAACGATGACTTAGCACAACTAATCCCATACCAATCTGCCTTCATGGCACTCAACTTATAAATGCTAGATACTCGTACTGCTTGCGAGCATAAATGTGCATGTATGTAATATTGTACGTACATAGATATGTACCCTGCAGGAAAACCCCGAACTAATGAGCAACATTTCTAGTTC
>NW_023463066.1:10334-15664 GCF_013731165.1 Rhagoletis pomonella | reverse complement strand
ATGTATCTCGGTAACCGTGCTACCAATTTGTACCAAACTCGGTATGGTTATTGTGCTTGCCACATAAAAGCAAAACGTTGAAAATTATTGAAAGTGGACTAAAATTGAGGCCGCTTTACATATAACGGTAAATTTCAGAACTGCTTGGAGCTTCGATATTTCGAGATTTAAGGACGCTAATTTACTCAAAATTGATACACCCCGGCTTACCATCTAGCGGTAGCTTTCGGTAAGGTGAAAAACACATATTTGATACGTGCGCCGGGTATTTAATGTTCGGCTCCGCCTGAACTTAGACTTTCTTACTTGTTATTCACTGACTATCTTACTGCGCTGGAACAGCAGTGATGTGTGCAAATTGGACTTAATAAAGGAAAAACAATTGCCGCTTTCAAAAAAACAGATGGTGGGTAGACTTTGAAGTTTTACGCGGCTGAAAATATTTTATTGCTTCTATCTACTAAATTTGTTTTATTAAATGTAAAATTCTAATATTTTGTATTACAGATGGGTTATATTTAAAAAAATATATATATTAGCCAATAACTTACTATTTAAAATATATTTTCTACATTTACTTGTAAAATATGTGTACACTATAAGGCACAATATATAAACTAAATTCACTGGTTTATTAGTTTTCTGTGGCTTCAAACGATTCCTCTCTCACATCTTTGATAACGTATTTAGCGGGTAACAGCAGCTTTATTGTGTCTGGTGAAAACGACTTTGATATTTTTTTCCCTTTTCGGTCATGAACCGAAATACTGTTAAAAAAACAGACCGCAATAAAATATATCAGTAAAAAAAAAAAAGATGACTCCGATAATGTGGATGCTCTAAAACAAAAGATACTTGACGCGGCTTACGAAATGAGGCAGCATCTAAAAACAGGCATCGTGTAAAGAATTTAGGGAAAACAATCAAAATTTGTATCAGGAATGGGGCCGCTATTATCGAGAAGGATCGTTTTTACCGTTTTGAATTCAAGGCAAAACTATCAAATTTATTTGCAGAAGTGTCCTAACTACGAGTAAACTCTAAAAACAGCAATTCTGTTATATCATGCCACAGAGATCTATGTATGTAGTTAATCTTTCTTTCTAAAACTAAAAGCAAAGCAATCCGTTTCGTCTCAAATCAGACTAATTACCAGTTAATTAAAGCAGCATAAAATCACTAGCATTGAGCAAGTGACCAAGTTCATCCGTACATACTTATGGTATGCATGTACATACCTACATATGTACACACTGACCGAGCGCTCAAATGTGACACAGAGCATTTAGCTTTATGCAGCAATAAATTAGAGTTTGAATGGAATAAACCTAATTCCGACCTATGACAAGATTTTCGTAAGAAACAAAGAGTAAAAAATAACCAAAATGCTCCAACGGTGGCAGCCAAAAAGCAAAATCGCATAAAGGGGTTGTGAACACAAGAGAGAATAGCTGCATAGAGTAGAAAAAGCCACGTCTCGCAAATTTAATGTCACACAGGTGGCTAAAATGCGCCCAAATGAGAACTGAAACAAAAGCATTGAAACCTGAAATTATACATACATTTGTACATAGTAGTATGTATGTATATATAAAAAAGAAGAGTAGGCTAAAACACTGAGGAGTTGACATAGCAACAACTAAAAACAAGTTAACACGCAGAAGTATTATATCTAAAACATTTATTTCTTAATGGAATCTTTAAAAACTCAACTGAAATTTAAATTCTTTTATTCCGAGTTCCTTTTTTGCTGAGAACTATAACTACTCGTAATTTATTACCGCGGCAGTTTAAAATTAATAGATTGATATTGAGTATTCTGACGTTTTACATTCAAACTCAGGATTTTAAAGAAAACAAGTTACGGCCTTTTAATATAAATCGAACTATACGCTCTCTTATTATGTTAGTTTCAGCAGCAGATAAAATTGGAAAATTTAGCCCTTGTCTTTTGGCAGGAACATCTAAAAAACTACGAGGCTCTAAATAACTACTTGGCTTAAAAAAATCAACGCAAGCGCATGATATAAAAAAATCCTCTCATTCAGCATTTTTTTGGAAACCCCTGCAGCATATAAACAAAGTAGCAAACCAAAGCTTAAAAACAGTTTAGTATTATTTTTTCGTTTACTCAGGTATGAGCTTGTGTACGGATTTATTTAGGCACACAAGAGGCAAGATAACTAATATTCACATGTTTTAGCTGCAGATGTTTGCAAATTAGCTACGTAAACTTTCTTAATACATATGTATGTAAATGGTTTTTATTCACGTAAAAAAAAAAATTCTGATTAGCATTTTTTCGAAAAAAAATTAATAAAAGCTCGCTCTTGATTGCCCATGGGAAGTGGTCATTGTATTTATTATTTCCAGGCAACGGATTTAATGGAAGCTGCCTTTTTTCCTGCTAAGGGATAGAGAAGTTTCTATTAAAAATGACCAAGCTTCAGCTCTCATTAATTGCAAATATAGTAATTTCACATTAAATGAAACCTTTAATAAAACCCTTCTCTAACTGAATGAAACCTTTTATAAATTTAATGAAGCATTTTTCGGTTTGAATTTAACTATTTTCATTTTGAATGCATCTATTTTCGAATCGAATGAAACAAATAATTTAAGTCCATATCGAGAAATCGAAAACCGTTGTACTTTGGTTGAGTTTTAAGTTAACAATTCCAAAAATGTATACATTTGATGTTGCTCATAACTAAAAAGAGCAATATAAGAAAAATTAATATCGAACATTCATACAGTATCGGTCATATCTATAGCACGCCATTTCAAAGTGATATTGTATGCCACTTATGTTTATTTATTTATTTTTAAGAACTTTCAATTAAAATACAGTTCTTTCTCTAACAAAACCCATTCAAACCCGAGTTTAAAAACTTATAGAAAACTACAAAAAAGTGCAACAAATTTCCACCTAAATTTCAAACTTTTTTCTCGGAAGGGTTTGAATTTTTCTGAATACACAGTTTTATAGGCAAATCAATTTTAGGCTGATAATATGCAAGTTTCAACTGGCTCAAAGTTATCGCTGATTTTTTAGAATTTTTTTCGCCAAGGATGTTTCAGTTTTCTTCCATATACAAATAAATTGATTTTATTCATTATATGGAAGCCAATGCGACAAAAAAAATTCTAAAAAATTAACGGTAATTCGTAGCCACTTGAAATTTGCACATTATCAGACTAAAATTGCAGGGGCTAAAAAACTGTGTACTCAAAAAAATTCTATCACTTCCGAGAAAAAAGTTTGAAATTTAGGTGGAAATTTGTTGCACTTTTTTGCAGTTTTCTACAAATTGTTAAACTTGTGTTTATATGGGGTTTGTTATGGAAAGAACTGTATTTTAATTGAAAATTCTTAAAAATAAATAAATAAACATAAGTGGCACACAATATCACTTTGAAATGGCGTGCTATAAATATGGCCGATACTGTATGTACGTACACGGCGTATAAATACTCAGACCAGATGTGAAGGTTACTCATACGCCATGTACGTAAGGACGATTTTTTACTTTTCCGTCATAAAGAATAGATCCAATATGGATCCGCGATTTTAAATTTAAAATCTAATTTCAGATTCGTAATCAACGATCTTAAGAACCACGGATCTTAGTTTTAAGTTACAGGTCTCTAGCTCATCTGGAAGTTGGTGAAATATTAGGGCTGTTCAGGATCTTGCGCAAATAGTCTTGGATTTGCATTTGCAAATTTTTTTGGTTGCTATCATGGCAACCATTTGCATTTTATTGTTATAAATTTACAAATGAACCAAATATGCAAATTCAAGAGCAAATCGTTGCCTTAATATAGAAAGGCCCTAACTAATTTTGACTTCGATTCCAGATTTACAGAAAATATGTCAAATAGCTCACAAAATATCTAATAGAAATTGAAAACAAATATAACAGCGTTCGATGAAATAGTATGTTTAATAAAAACCTGCACTTTGACGAAATTCGCAACTGCAGAACTTTGCTTTTCGCTAAATTTTCAAACTATATTTGAAGAAACAAAAATGTGAGATACGGCCTTTCTATATTAAGGTAACGATATGCACAGGATCCTAAACAGTCCCATTGAGTGTGAAATTCCTGGACATACATTCATATAATTATAGCTAAATAAAAGCATGCAAGAAATATAGAATTTTAGCCCAAAATAATTTTTAATCCAGAATTTTACATTTTTGAGAATTTTACTTCTATATCACTTTGTTCTTACAGAATTGTGACCTGAAATAATTTTAACTGCAAAGAATTATTTCACATTTTTTCCTGAATTTTCAACCGAGTAATTTTTGAAAAGCAGATTTTACCTACCATTATACAGTTTGAGAAATTGCTCGAAAGCTGGCCAATATTCCAAAAATCAAAGTTGTCCGACTGTTGCAAAACGTGGTAATTTTTCAAGAGGAACGTCCATTTCGTAGTGAAAGAAAGGTATAAGGCACCCTTTTCTTTTGTATCTTCTTCACTAGAGCAGTTTGAAATTGCCATTCTCACTAAAGTTTGTGTTGCTTTTCTCACTGGCTCTAAAATTGTGCTTCGGAAATTTTATTTAAATCATTTTTTGCGAGAAAGAGAGCATTTCAGATGGTTTCTTATAAAATCTCGCTATAAAGTCAGTTAGATTTATTATGATTTTTAAGTTTGAAATAACTTATTAGAACTGCAAGAAGAAGAAGCAAATACTCATTTACGCATGTTTGACTAGCAAATTGCTTCAGGAAAATTTTAAAATCATATTCTTTTCATGTTTTCTGTTTTATGCTTTTGCATGTAAACAAAATTTCGATCAGTTGTACTAAAGACTTGCAAGTTTTTACTATTTTTGCGTTCGCGTACTTTTGCTAACATTTCTCTCTTTGAGAGAGAACAGATGAAAATTCATTAGAATTTTGCTGTTGAGGGTTTTCTGCTGGAAGAATACGTGAATACACCTAATATAAAAATATTTTTTTAATTTGATTTTTGAAAAAGTTGCGATCGCGGGAGATCGAGCTATTCTGCACTTTGAAGATAATAGCAAAAACAACGTACTTCAAGACTTCATAAAGCAAGTAACCAGTTTCGTCCAAGTTATGTTGTAATTCACGATTGAATACCGCAATAAAATAATAACAGTGTTCATTTTTGTATGTGAGAAGCTGATTTTGGTGCGGCAAACGTTAGCTGAATTGCTGAATAAATTAAAAAGTTACCAAGGTAAATAATATTGCAATAAGTGGTGACAATTGCTGGTAACAAAATTTGCCTGTTACAAAATGTTCGGTTACAAGCAGAATAGGCCTGTAAGTTACCATAAGGTGCAGA
>NW_023463066.1:0-334 GCF_013731165.1 Rhagoletis pomonella | reverse complement strand
TCGGACTGTAACCACGCCCACTTCCCATATAACGGTAGATTCCAGAAATACGAAAACTGCGATATTTTATTAACTACTGAACATAATTCACTCAAAATTGGTATTTACAATAATTTTTAGACGAAAAATAAGAATATTATACATTTTTGGAAAATGGGCGTAGGCACGCCCACTTATGGTTACATGTGTATATCTTAGGAACCGCTGCACCAATTGTTTTCAAACTTGCCACAGTTGTTGGCCTTGATACAGCATACCAAACGGCCGAAAATTTTTAAAATCGGACTATAACCACGCCCACATCCCATATAAAGGTAATTTTCGGAAATATGAA
>NW_023463065.1:0-15666 GCF_013731165.1 Rhagoletis pomonella | reverse complement strand
CCAAGATATACACATGTAACCATAAGTGGGCGTGGCTACGCCCATTTTCCAAAAATTTATAATATTCATGTTTTCCGTCTGAAACTCATTCTAAGTATCAATTTTGAGTGAATTATCTTCAGTAGTTACTAAAATATCGCAGTTTTCGTATTTCTTAAAATTACCGTTATATGGGAGGTAGGCGTGGTTATTATCCGATGTCGCCCATTTTCAATACCATCCGTCCCACGCCCAAAAGAAGTTCACGTACCAAGTTTCGTTAAGATATCTCAATTTTTACTCGAGTTATCGTGTGCACAGACGGACAGACGGACGGACGGACGGACGGACGGACGGACGGACGGACGGACGGACAGACAGTCACCGCTTAATCGATTTCTCTTTTCATTCTGATCATTTATGTATACATTTGTCTATATCTATCTCGATTCGTTTTGCCTGTTACAAACAACCGTTATGTGAACAAAGTTATAATACCCTTGTGCACAAGTGCGCTCGGGTATAAAAATTACGCCAAAAATGTGCCTTTTTAAAACTAAAACGAAACGTTTTGGAATATTGTTCCTACAAATTGAAGTGCGACAAAATTTCCAACCAGAAAAGTAAAACGAAACACTTTTAAAATAAAAATGAAAATTTCGTTTCAGTCAATTAAACATGAGAATGGTTTAAAACGAAAACGTTTAGTATTACAATTTTCAAAGCTACTTATAAAACTGAAATACTTTTCATCTGTTTGCATTATTTGTCGGACAAATTTTGTGCAGATGATTCAAGCTACATTCATATATACATAGCAAAAAATGCGGAAATATGATATCGTTACGCCACTTAATGAAAGGAACGTTGCTGATACGGTACCCTTTTTTGATTAGAGAAAAGCTTTGGTAAGACTTGCTTACAAAAACAAATTCGAATCCGTTATTTAATAATTGTAAATTTTTCTATGTATATTACAGGATCTAACCAGCTTTAATCAAAATTATCAAGGCCCGTGGGAGAAAAGCCAGAATATGTACATATCTTTCAGTTATTAAGCATTGTAACTAATTACTACATATGTAAGTATGTCTACATATGTATGTACATATATCAATAAATGTATGACAAAAGAAATTCAAAATCATATTTGAATACGCATATTTTGGAATATAAAATAAAAATTTTAGAATCTCATCTGAATATGAGAGTTTCCAATTGTCAAACGACCGTTTTAAAAAGCGATTTGAAAATGTTCATTTTAAAAACTAAAATATACATTTTAGAATATGAATTGAGGATGTCTTTTTCTCAAAACCAAAATAAATATTGTAGGTGCAAAACCTGGGTCAAAACGTTTTTAAAAATACAGTGCTATCTGGGTCGAGTGAACTAATTAATGCAAGACCAGTTCATAAAAAGCAGATTGTTCACTATATCCAGATTGAGTTTTTGTTCTTTAAAATCAATTTTATTGCGCAGTACGTCGTTTGAAGTTAAACTTTTAAGAACTCTGAAATGTCGTCTTTTCCCTCAGCTAATGCCAACACATGTTTCCTGTTGTTGTTGTATCGTTGTCGTCAAGCTCTATTAGCGGTAGACCCAGGAAGCGTGCAGCCTCAATGGGGTCTGTCCATAAGGCCAGAGGCGTTAGCGGGGTGGGGTTCAGTGGGCATGCGAAGAGATGCTGCGAGTCATGGGGCTTCTCTCCGAGTGCGGGGAATTCATTTGGCACATCTGCATTTATTCTGCTCAAGTATGAGTTCAACCTGCTGCAGTAACCAGATCGAAGTTGGGCTATGGGGTCCGAGTCTCCCGAGGCAGACGAAGCTCTGTCTCGTCCACGTCTGGTGGTTGCGTACCCAGAACGGCATACACAGGTCGAGAGTCTATATAACTGTCGGTAGGCTGTTGGGTCCAGAGGTAGTTTATGAACCCCCGGACTTCGTCCGTCAGTTCATACAGATGCCTTCTGACGTGCCGTCGCGAGAGTTATTCCGCAAGCAGATGTCTGTTCGGGTGCCTAACACGGTGACACCCTACTAGGAACTGCTTGCAGAGCATTGCGATGTTTCGGCAACATCAGAAGGCATGCTGTCGCTGTCTGAGTGCCGTGTTTTGGCAAGTCTGCAGTTTCATCCATTGCGTGCTACTAGTCCCCGATAACCACATAGACGTTGCATAGTTCCGAACCGGGCGGCCAATTGCCTTGTACGTTACCAGCAACGTTTCTTTGTTTTTGCCCCAGGTACTGACGGCTAGCGACTTGAGTACCTTGTTGCGGCTTTGTACTTTCTTGCGGTTTTATGCGCCGAGAAGGAGAGCAGACTTTCGAAGGTATATTCGGGTTATTCAAAGTCGGAATTGGTTCGTCATCGACGAGAATACCCAGTTGCAGTCTGACCTTCTTCACTGAAGTGGCGAAAAGCGTTGCTGAGGATTTTGTAGGGGAGAGGGTTAGACTCCGTGCAGTGACGAAGCGAGAAAGAGAATCGTCAGCATAAGAGACCATCGAGTCTACCTCTGGTGGTTGAGGGAGCTTAGAAATGTGAAAGTTGAACAGTAGTGGGGTAAGGACACCACCCTGTTGAACTCGCTGTTTTATTCCCCTAGGTTTGCTCGATTTCGAGGATTGGAGAGTTTCGGTTAAGGTCCCGAATTATTTGGCAGTTTAGTGCTGTTGTTGTGCTGTGCACTTTACGGAACCCATACTTATGCTTCGCTGGGGTCCAGAGATTTGTGTAGTGCGGGAGTAGAAGGGCCTCTAGTGTCTTCGCTACCTGGGAAAGGTGAGCTATCGGGCGAGAAGACTCTCCTTTGTTGGACGGTTTCCCCGGTGGGCAATCACCTCACGGTTGACCAAAGCTTGCTTACACCAGAGGAGAAGTTACAGGTCCTCAGATGGTCTTCCCACTTCTTCCGCTTATGTACGTTCACCTTGAGATCCCTGATACGAGGATTTACGGGAACGGTCTGGGGAAGGGATTAACCTTTTTGTTAGTAAATCTGTCGTTACAGTTTTGAATTTGGAAGGAATTGGTTTTAAATATAGTTCACTCTACAAAGACTCAAAATTGTTCACTCTATAGAATACTCAATGGAACAATTTTAATGTTCACTCTTTCGAGGTGTTCGTAGCATCGGGTGTTCAGTCCAGCCAGATAACACTGTAAAACGTTCCATACAAATTTGAAAACGTAAATTTCTCTGTGTGCATTGTTATGGACTACGAAACCTACTGCTATAAAAGTTCAAAATATATTGCAGGTCAAGATTTTTATACTGCTGCAAGTCGTCAAGATGGCCCTGAAAGTTGTAAGCTGAAAATGAAGTCCAAATTTCCAAAAAACCACATGGTTTGGCAAGCTATTTGTTCCTGTGGCCGTAAGAGCAGCACTTTTTTTCCATCCGGGACAATGAATGATCAAGTTTCTCGGGATGAGTGCCTCAAAAGGCGTCTTCTGTCATTTATCAACAGATAAGGAGTAGGCCACTGTTCTAGGCGGGCATGGCAACCTGCCACTATGCCAAGGACAGATTGCCGTGGTATAATGCAAATAACATCAATTTTGTACCCCACGACTGCAATCCACCCAATCGCCCAGAGCCATGTCCTATTGGGGAATATTGGTCAATTGTCAAAGGAATCTTGAAGAAAACAGGTGAAACAGTGAAAAATATTGAAGAGTGCAAAACAAAGTTGTTGTGCGCATCGCGTAAAGTCGATGATGCAGTCGTGCAAAACATGATGGCGCGTGTGCGATGAAAATACCGATCAGTTGCATATGGAGAAAATAATAACTAATATTTTAACATTTTAATAGCATCTAAACTTCCAAGTTATATAATACAAAAAAAATAATTTCAAAGCCTTCTAGTTTGTTTCTGGTAGTAATTTCTAAGTGTCGCAGTTTTGGTGTGTTCACCCTTTAAGTTCGAGTTCGCTTGGAGTTGGTTAAACTAAAGTAAGTCAATTATTTCATTCTAAATATAAATTACAATATGCAAATTTAATTTCATAAGGAATAAGGACCTAATAATGAATAAACCTAAATGCGATTCAAATATAATAGAATTTATGAAAAAAATTAAATGAGAAATGCAATTTAAAAATTACAATAAAAAACATAATTAAAACAATAAATTAAAAACCTAAATATAACGCGTTAATAAATATAAAAACACTCAGCCGCCCGAGGATTCCAAACTCGGATCCCTTGAATGACATGCCAGAGTTTTGTCGGCCATTGCGACAGTTGATATACTTATTCTTTCCATGGGGGATAAAGTGGCAGACTATAACGTCAACAAGAGCCAGCATTGTTGGCCGAAAAGGATATATTTTGCCGCAATAGTAAATGACCTTGCGCTTCAACTGCAAATGACATTTTGCTTAAATAGCAATATGTTTTCGGGCATTTTTTGAATGTAATTTATATTTGCGGCAAGATTGTATTTTGTTGACATTTTTTTGCAAGCTGTAAGCCGGGAGAGGAAATACATACCTGTAGCAAGAAATTAGCTGATACACGCTTTGGAGGCTGTTTCCAATCATCGTCGTCGTTAGCCGCGATCGATGCTTCCACTGGGGTGAAGGTTGTAAGCTTTACTCCATGATAGATATCGCGAAAGTCCGATTGCATTACCATACGGTCGACCGCCTCTTTCGTGATCGTTGCTAGTTGCATGTACTCATCTGTCGAGTTGTCGCCCAAAGCGCTATTGTACAATAGCATATAGTTGCCAATTCGCTCTGTCTGGATACGCATGGCATATGTGTAGGTCGCTTTATAATTTGAAAAAAAAAATGCAAAGTTTCTGTGTAAAATGTTTTACTATGTGGAATGTTTTACTTACGTTTACAAGGGCGGTCAGGAAACATGCGTGCAAAGCCAGGCCGGCATACACATCGCCAGCGCAGATCTGTCAGTGCGCATACCTCATTTCGCGACAATTTGCATGTGAGTTGGCAAGCTGTGACGGTCGCTTCATAAGCAACCTCAGATATAACAGTGCTGTCATATCCGCTCAATAGTTTTGGCGGCGACGCTATGAGCACGCCGCCGAGCAGCACTTGGCTGGGAATTTTGTGTAAGTCATGGTGAATAGCAACAGACTCCTCATCGCGCGTTGGCAAACTGAAGACCGATAAATTGTCGTCATAATCCATGTCAATGGTAGCCGCATTCGTGTCGATGCCACTACCGCTTGAAATATCACTCACGCCGCTAAGTGTGCCATCAGAAACAATGTCAGTTAGAGGTTTACGCTTGCCACCACCGTTTTGTGAGTTTGTCATAACAATGAAAATACTGTTATTTGGTGTTATCTCATCCATCTTACCAAGCGCTGAAGTGTCGTTTGGAATAGCCTCACTTGGAATGGTAGGTGGTGGTCGCGTTGTCGTATCGGCTGCAGACTCTTCTACTGCTGCTGCTTGTTCCGAAATTTGCACGCGCTCATAGTCTCTGTGGTTATTTCTATTGCTATTGATTTCATCAGCGAAGTTTTCGTGCTCATGCTGGAGTTGTGGCTTTCTGAAATCGTTGCTTGGCTTATGGTTCTGGTAGAGGTTTGAGTAAATTATTTGGGTATGGCTGTCTGTACTTTCCACCGAAACCGCAGTTGCTGTAGTGGTGGCGAACTTGTCTACTAAATTTTTTTCCGGCGCTATTGTTTCTGTTTCTATCTTTGTCGTTGTTGTCGTTGCCAGTATGATATGTGCCTCAGTGATGCGTGTTGGCTGTATTAGTGTACGTATTTGTGTCTTCGTTTTCGTTTTGGTCGCCACTTCGATTGCCGTTTCTGTCTCCGTTTCAGTGGCCCACTCAGTGTGTGTTATCGTGTTGATCACCGTTTCTGTCTGTGTTCTCGTTACCATAAAATATTTACTTTGCAGCTGTTCATTAGCCGTTGTGAGTACGACTGTGCTGCGTGTGGTTGTGACGGTTAGTAGCTGTGTTCTCGTAATGTATTTCGTAGGCAACAATATTATCCTTTTTAGTGACGTATTCTGTGGAAAACTTTCGGCTTTATTGGTGAATTGTTGCCGTTGCTCTTGCAGACGCTGCTTTATCCGTTGGTTAGGCAAGTTGTTGAAACTCCCAGGGGCCGCTTGATTCGCAATTTCGATAATCTTACTACTGCCTTTGTTGTGCAAGAGTTTTGTCTGCGGATTCGAGCTTGAGCTCATTGTGTTGACTGCTACCACCGCTGTGGACTCCGATGACTCCAAAAGTGGTGTCCGATAGAGTTTTAGTTGGTCCTCGTTTAGCAATGTTGTTGATGCTGAAGTTTTCTCTGCTTGTATTTTCTCCCTGTGTCGTTGTTGATGCCCTGATTGTTGAGCCATAGTTTTTGACTTTGTCGGCTTCGCGACAGCTTTATTGTGAGTAAACTCTTCAACCGTTCGCAGGGTATTCACGCTTTCTATTAAACTATCGCTAGGCGCGGCGCCTGGTGAGGTTGTTTCCTGTAGGAAATTACTTCTCGTTGGCTTAATTATAGCTGTCTTGTCATCGAAATAGTTACCGTTTCCTGCCATGATCGTTTCCAGGGCTGACGTTGATTTGGACTTCGTACTGCCGCCCTGGTGCATTGTCGTGTTGCGTGCAGTATCGGCTTTGGTTGTGGGTATGGGCTTCGGCTGCTTTACTGGCCTGCCTTCTGGTATGCGTGGTATGTAAGTGACGTCGTGTTCTGTAGGTGCTGGCGGTTGGGAGGGCGGCGGTTGCAACGGCGGTTGCAACGGCGGTTGCCACATCGTTTTAGAGTTGATCGTGTTATTATATACATGTGTGCTCATACTGCTGCTGCCACTTGACTTAAGTTTAACAGGTGCGAGCAGTATCAATAGTGGCTGTTGTCCTGGTGCTGCCGGCGGTGATGGCGGTGGATTTAAACCAACAACCCTATTCGCAGGCGACTGTTGGTACCCATATTTTGATATATTGCTGTTTGAAATCCGCTGCTTTTTATCTGCTTCCGCCGGCTCTCGCCACAAAGACTCGTTCACACGATTCGAGTGTTTGCGGTCTCTATTACCTTGTTCAGCATACGACATATCGGAAGGCGTACTTTCATGGTGTCCATGCGAGACGGCCTGTGGTGACGACGGCATGGCTGTCGTCGATGTACTATAGGCTGTTATAGTATGAAAGTCTTCCACCTTGAGGGGTCGAGGAGTGGCTTGCGGCTGCGTAACACTATTGCCGAAGAAGTATATGCTCTGTTCAGCTGCTTGCAAGCTACTGGGTGGCGGTGATTTTTGCGCGGACTTGCTGCTACTGCCAGTTTTGATTGGCTCGGGGGTTGTCATCGGTATTACTGCTGTACTGGTATAGCTATTAGCTTTTACCTTTGACGGCGCATTTGCGGTTGTATGCACGTGTTTGTACTCTCCAACGATATATGGTGCGCGTGTTGAAGCTGAGTTGGCGTCTAAAGAAACAAATATTTCATCCCCACCGATTTCGGGGAGCCTGAATCCCTCGCCTTTAGCTACAAAAACTGTTTGGGTTGGAGGTTGTTGACTTGAATGTATCTGCAAGGCTGGTGTGGTTTCGGCAGTGAATGGCACGCCACGCAACAAGAGATGTGAATGAAGGAGACTCTTTACTTTGTTGTTAACGTTCTTCGTCGTCGGTGATGTCGGTGCGGAATTAATGTAGGTGTCTAACTTAGTACCACTAGATACGTAGTATGTAGTTGGTCGTCGCTGTTCCGTAACTGTTTGAGCGTTACTCGCAGATGTGGGTACTTGGTTTTGTTTCTCATTGGCTATCGGCGTCATAGCGGTAGGGGACTGGTCGTATGTTCCATGTAAGTCATTGACTTCCAGCGCTGAATTAGGCGACAAAAACGGATGCAGAATGTGATGTTGACTACTTTTTCGCTGCCATTGTTGCACAAGCAATTTGTGCGGTGGAGTGCTGTGGGATACCTGCTTGTTTTTGTGTGCTATGGTATCTTCCGAGCGTATTGAGTGTATGAGCTGCTGCTGTTTTGTTTTGATTTGCTTGTGCAAACTGTTTGTTGCAGACGCTGTTCTTTGATCGGCGCGCACATCAGGTACGCTCGCATGACTTGTGGCTTCCGCTTTGTCTTCTATATGGGGCTTACTGCCGCCATTATAGTCATCATCAGCCACCGCGTCCTTATAGTCGTTAACATTCGAAGAGCTTTCAACTTCGTTGATGGTATCATCATGTTCATAATAGATTGCTCCTGTATTAATATCGCTCGCAACTGCATTTACATTGCCTGCGGTGTGGCCATTAGCTGCGGAATCTTGGACTTGTCGTATGACCGCGCTCGAGAGTGTCAACTGCGCTGGCGTTACTGGATTGCCGTTCGCCAATATATTTTGCACTGTGGCCGATGACGCCGGTATGAGCATTTGATGGAAGGAATTTACATCTTCAATGTCATCTCTGAAGTCGGCTCTATTACCATTCATCATTACGTAAAGCTGTGGGTAGTTGTTATACTTTTGCGTCTTCGGCACTAACTTAACTGGCCTCTGGGGAGTCTCCAAGTAGTCTGGCAGGCTGTTGTCGAGCGAGAACGAGCCAACCACTGCACTGTTCGAAGTTGTTTCACTGCCGTAGGTAGTTGATGGGGATTCCACGTAAATACTTACCGCACCTTTTGAGTGCGCATCGGGTTTATTTATTTGCCCGATAACATTTTCGGGCGTTAAATTCACCTGCACCTGCTTTTCATTGGGTTGAATTTTTATATGTGGCATGTTCGCAATAGTGAAGGGTAAGCGTGGGCCTGGGCCGACTGCATTGCTTGGTATTTGCCCATGCACGGCCGAGGCGTGTGTCGGGTATTCGGATTCCTTTTTGAATGTCAACGGTGGCGCATGCATATTTACATTGTGGCTAAACACATGCGTATGCAGATTGATCTTTTGGTGGTTGGAAGGCGAGCCTATGGGCACATGATCACCCAGCGCTGACTCTACAGCACCACCACCAGAACGTATTGTGTCGTAGGTGGCATTCAACGCTGAGTATGAGTAGGATGAAAACTCTGCCTTCGACATGTCATCCTGCTGATGCTGTGCAGTATTTGATCCACCAGCCAACGCACTACCGATATTCGACAGTTGCGGCGTCCTCGTGTGCTTTTGGTAGTAATCGATTGACTGCGCTGGCGTGTAAACCGTAATGTCGTACAGGTTAGGTGCTTTATTGCCTGCGATTAATTTCTCTCCAAAAGGTCTGGTTTTGCTATAGTTTTCCGCATAATAACCTGCGTGGGCCTTGGGAATATTGGCCAAATTTTCATTACGTTCATTCGTGAAAGTATGTACCTGACTTGGGGCTACATACGACGCAGGATTTGAAGATGCATATGGGTTGTTGGATGGCAGAGTTGGCGATGTGGGCAATGCAGGCGGCGAAAGTAAGCCGAATGACTCCGCATAGGCGATGTATGAGTTTGTCGAGGTTGGTGGCGGTAGCATGGGCGGTGGTGAGAGTGGTACCATTGTTTTGGTGGCCAACTTAAGTGAGACTACGGGAGGTGGCCGCAAAATGTTGTCATAGTTTTCGTTTGGCCCGTGCTTGATTTGTGGAGAGTGGTTTTCATTTTCCTGGTGCTGCTGGCGGTGGATCGCAATGTGGCTGTGGGGATTCGCGGCTGTTTGTGGTAACATTTGTTGCTGCTGATAGTCAACGGCTGATGCGTAGTGAGTTTTCTGCCCTTCTAACAACTGTATTGTGCCCATTTGACTGCCGATCGGTGTAAAGTTGTCTCCGTATGCTTGTGGCTGTTGCTGCAACTTGTTTTCGATGGAATTCCTTTTGGGCACCGGCATAAGCGGGTATTGTATGCCATTTGGCTTGCCTATGATAACGTCGGAGTTGGCAGTGATTACCTCGCCCGGACGTATCGGTATGCCGCCATTTATCAAAGACGTCTCGAAACCATTCTTATCGCCTTGTCTTTGTCGATTGGCTAGCTGGGCCAGCTGTTGTGGGTAAATATCGTTGGCTGTGCGCAGCAGCAACTTACTTTCTTCATCGTCAGAGATAGTGATGTCTGCCTTCGGAGGCTTTATGTGTAAACTTTGAGCACTGCTTGTGTCCAGTAGATCGGTAGCATATTCAGCAGCTGCTGTAACCGACTGTTGCCTGCGACTGTCTACAGCAAATCCAGCATCTTTCACCGGTATATAAATGGGCTCCTGCTTTTTGGCTGTACTGCTCTCGATGTGGTGTCTACTCTCTGTATCTGTGATGTTGTCAAATTTAACAGCACCCACGCCATTTGGAAGGACAGCCGCTCCTAATGCTGGCGCAGCCGCCGGAACCGAGAGCTGTATGGGCGAATTCGACATCTGGTGCAGATGCTGCTGTGTTTGATGCATACTACTTACATTCTTTTGATTTAGTGTGGTTTGGAAATTGCTTTGCAGCAGCCCGGCCATTGCGTTGAAGACTGGCCTCAAAGCCGTCAAACGATGGAAGTTTAGCGATCCAATAATCTGGTTGACCGCCACCGGTAGACGATTTTTGTTGTGCGTTGGATTATTGTTCTCAATATGCTGCTGCTTTTGCGGATTTGAGGGTTTCTCCAGCGTCGGAGATTTACTCACATAGACCGCGTCATATTCGGAGTCTGCTGTCAACGTGTCCCCGCCGCCATTTACTTCTTCCACATTATTGGCATCTGATTCATCAAATGACGTTTCGTCAGCTAAAATGCTTTCTGGTGGCCGAGTACTGACCGGTGTTTCAAACGGATATTTAGTGGTTACTGGATCTTTGTGCTTTTGTGCAGTGGGTTCCGTTGTAGCTGACCCTGTCATTATTTTTGTCGGAATTGTGCTCACAATACTATGGTTTGCTTTGGTGAATCTTGTAAATTTTTGGTTCAGGTTAATAAAAACAGTTGTCGGACTGATTTTTAGGCCTCCTGCTGCCTTTGTTGGCTCTCCGTTTGTTTGATTTTGCAGCGAAGCGGTCTTCATCGGTGGCTTTAATACTCGCATAGCCGTGATTTCCAGCGTTTGTCCGCTCAATAACGACGCTGTCGTAATAATGACGCGCCGTTCATGCTTGCCATTTTTTAGTTCAGCGCGAAATTTCGAGACCAATTCGCTGTTTATCAACGAATTAGGCACCGCTTCAGTGATGACATTCTCAACGATGCGCGTGTTTCTAGTTGTTGGTACTAAATCCTTCAAGCTGGTTTCTGCGGCGGTGCTTGCACTTAATAGCGATGTTTTGAAGTACGTGAATGTGGTTACGAAAGTTTTTGTTGTATAAATGTGGATGTCGTATTCGCTGTGCAATGGACTCGCTATTAATATTTGTGACGTTCCTGCTATGTTATTTTTTATAGGCATTGTGTTGGTGACATTTAGTTCGCCATAAGCGTTGAAATGGCCAACTTTTGTTGCCAGCAATGTGGTACTGCGCGGCGGTAGTGACTCTGTTACGATCACCTGCGTGAGCATATGGGTGGTGGTAATCAGTTTTTCGACGCCGGCACTGTGTAGTGTGTTTGTAAATGTCAGTTTGCTGTAATATGTGTTAGTCTCGTGAGCGGGAGTGGCTTCTTCGGATGGTTGCAAAAAGTTAATGTAATCGTCAGGGCCAGTGATGGTATTTATGATTGTGCGCTTGGATGTCTGTGCCAAGGGAGGATTGGCATCCATAATTGTGTTGTAGTAAGAATAAGTTGTCGGAAAGATGCCTATCGCTAATGCAGGCGTCTACAAATGTAAATATTGAGAAAGAGCGAAAAACCGTGTTTACTCTTATTAATTTCAAATCTTGTCTCTTTCTTATTTCTAGATCTAAAATCGCACTTAAAGCAACAATGTTATTAAAGAGAAACGTGTGTAAAGATATCGCATATCCTTACATACTCAGCACAGTGTTAATATGTATTGGGTAAGGGGCATAGTATCACGGTATAAGAAAAAAAATGGGCGTCCAAGGAAAAATGCCGGAGCCAGGACTTTAAAGAGCTTAATTCGGGGAACAGAATATAAGACTAGGATTAAGGAATAATTCATTGACAACTTAATCAACTTCTGGATTTCCTAATGAACTCGAGAATTGATGTCAAGGAAAGTGAGTTCGCTTTTTACTACTTATGGTACGAATAAGCCAAAAACAGATTGTAGAGTAAGGGAGTTTATATATGGGCAAATCCGAGAAATAGTCAACCAAAATCGCAAAAAATGCATGCAATTCGAATTCTCTCATTTTTGGACATTTATTTGAAAAATCTGGGCCCTTACCCTGTAGTTCGAATCGATAGTAAATTTGTTCGAATTCGAACGATTGGTACTATAATAGGGTTAGGCGTTCGAATAGAAATTCTTTTCGATTCGAACTACAGAGTAAGGGCCCTGATTTGCAACTCTTACTTCTTGAAACAAAGCTCTAAATAACATTGGTTTTAAGCACTATATCTTTTTATAAAATACAACAATATCGCTTTTAAAAATCAATTTTTTTTCAACGGAAAAAAGAGTAACGTAACGTCCCGAACGCACGTATACAATTGTTTTAAAGTTTGCTTTTACATCACATTTTGTAAACTTCTTTATTTCCGACCATAAATTTCGAAGGCAAATACACCGACATTAACTCAAATTCAAATCTCCATTATTTTGTTCTCATAAGTACTGGTATAAACCTTGCATTATACCGCACAAAATATTTAACTTAATAGTGGTTTTCATCTAGGGTTCCCAGATTTTTTTGGCGCGAAATCAGTACATTAGACTTTTTCATGCTATAAAAATCAGTACTTTTCAGTACACTTTTATTCCAAGCAGAATTATGAATGTAAGTAGCAGATAATACTTTGAAACGCCAGAGTACTTGTTTTTAATAATATTTTGGTATGGGTAAGGCTTCCTCAAGAGGGCCCCGAATTTGCCAAGATTATACTATTATTACCAAGAAAAGCAAAAAAAAATTTTATGTAACGCAAATAATTTCATTGTATAGTTTAATGCTTTTTAAATCTGCACCCAAAAAAATTTTTTCATTCGGCCACTTTCAAAGGAAAATAAAAATTTCCAAAACATTGCAAAAATTTTCAATTTGTTGATTAAAAAAAAACTGTTTGGAATTTTGCTACGAAATTTACACAGTGTACTTTTCGACTACAAAACTCGGCGCTGCCTGAATATCATTGAAAAATATTAATCTTGGTAAATTCTGGGCCCATTTGAGGAAGCCTTACCCGTTTATAAATAAAATGTTGTTCATACATTAACATGTAGTACGAGATACCTTTATAATATTACAGGAGCCAATAAATTATTTTATGTACATGACATTTTTTAGAAGTAATAATGAGATCATTTCCACTTTCAGTGCTTAAATAGTCAAAGAACTCTAAACGTTATACATATTTTAATATTACTTTTAATTTGAAGTTCACTTTCTAAAGTTTTAATTAGAAGTCGGTTTCTCTCTTTTCGCCAGGAAGCAAACTTTATATTTAAGTTAGTTCCTCTCAGATGCTTCATTTGAACGTGGTATCGAAAAAACAAAATTACATATTTATTCAAACTGTGTGAAAGTAAGTAAGTAAGTTTTTATTTAAGGACTGCATCCGTATTTTCTCATGGCTTAGATTATTTTTTCAACTGCGCAAAAACTTTGAAGACTAAGAATTCGCCAAAAAGAGTATCTAAATTGAGTCGGTAGATTGAGAAAAACGAATTGTAAGTTGTAGGCAAAGCCATTCAATTATTCAAATTTGTTGTTATTAAACTGAAAGTTATTTTCGAGATAACTAACAACACTCGACAAAAATCGTCAGCCCTCTGGTAGATAATGACCCGTAATATGCCCATAAAACGATTGCTCTTTTATATTAATTTCTTGCGCATATCAAACATTACCGAAAACAAGTCAACTATAATTAAATTATTTTCTTCTTACTTTTTACAGTAAATTTTAAGAAAATTGCAACGTTATGTAAAAATCTTAAGCAAATCTTAAAGTATTTTGTTTGTGTAAAATAATATAACACAAACAAAATACATGGGCAAAAATTACCGATCACTGAGTTACCGCTTACCAAGCTCGGTGGGAAGAACCCTATTACAAATTTGATTGCTTAGAATTGAAAAATCAGTACAAATTTAATAAAATCAGGACATTAGCGTACTGATTGAAGGAATGAATAAAATCAGTACGAAAGTTGAAAAATCAGTACTGTACTGATAAAATCAGTCCGTCTGGCAACCGTATTTTCATCTAAACCGATAACTTTGTCCTATAAATCATAAATTTATGCTCTCTGTTACATGAACGCACCATATTCTCCTTTCGTTTACACTTGTGTTTTCTTTGGTTATCGATCGCAGTATCAGTAATTTTATCCTACTAGCAGAGGATTAAGAAATTTTAGAAATGACCTCACTAAATTAGTAAAAATTATATTTAGACGAGATAATATTAATTTAAATACATAAATACTTAACACAAAGGCGCTTTATTTGAAGCCAGTTAAAAGAAACAATGGCAGAATGTCTGTTTGTGCATGAATTCATTTAGCACTGCAACAAAACTGTTCGGCCAAAGTATCAGTGAAACAAAACAAACAACGGATAATAAATTGAACCAGATTTCTATCAGGATCATATCGTTGTTGTTGAATTTGTGTGCAAAATGTGTATGCGGATCCCGATTATTGCATAAGAAAACACAGCTAGAGTTGCATTGGCTTCAGTTTATTAAGTTTATTCAGAGAAATCGCTGGAGAAATTTATCAGAAATGTATAAACGGGTTTCCATAAAAATTTTGACAGGTAACTTATAAGGTTTACACAATTATAAGTTTATACGGTTTATAATGCATTTATAACGTTTTATGAATAACCTTAATATGTTTGTCGGCAGAAAAGTTAAAAGAAACGTCCGAACGTAATACTATGTTCACCTTGAAAAACTAACTCATGTTTAACTCGAGTTTATGAACAACTGTCCAGTGTTCTCATTGAGGTGTTAAAGAAATTCAGGCGCATATTCATAGTCATATTTAGTACTCAACTAAGTCGAAACTATTCTAAGTCACAACTAAAGCTATTCATAGTCGCCTTAGTTTCGATTTTTCTGACTAAGTACCAACTTAGAATTTGGTTTCGGATGCAGCTGCAACTAAGTCGTAACTAGGAAGAAGTATTTTATCGAATCAAGGGAAAACAGACGAAATATGTAAAAATTAAGTTGGTAGAGGGTGATTTTGATAATACTGATAATACTTATTCACATTTAGCTATGTTCACGTTGAAAGACTAACTCATGTTTAACTCGAGTTTATGAACAACTGTCCAGTGTTCTCATTGAGGTGTTAAAGAAATTCAGCCGCATATTCATAGTCATATTTAGTACTCAACTAAGTCGAAACTATTCTAAGTCACAACTAAAGCTATTCATAGTCGCCTTAGTTTCGACTTTTCTGACTAAGTACCAACTTAGAATTTGGTTTCGGCTGCAGCTGCAACTAAGTCGTAACTAGGAAGAAGTATTTTATCGAATCAAGGGAAAACAGACGAAACATGTAAAAATTAAGTTGGTAGAGGGTGATTTTGATAATACTGAATAATCTCCCATTAAAATTTACAAAGATCGATCCATTTTAATCGGAATATGAAATTAAATGCGTATTACAATTCGAATAAAGCTACATCACAAT
>NW_023463064.1:0-15688 GCF_013731165.1 Rhagoletis pomonella | reverse complement strand
TTGTGAATGATTAAAGATTTCGTGGTACAGAATATAAAAATTGTTTGCGCAAATAATTCATACGCAAATAACAATTTCGTCAGAATTTGCTCGCAATAAATTAAAATACAATTTGCCAACTTGAACATTTTTGTGGTCTTGGCGTCGATTTGCGGTGGATTTACCCAGACCACAGCTGCTAAGTGCTTACCTAATGAATGCGCATATTTTGCAAAATTTATGCAAAAAAGAGGGTCACTCAACACAATATTTTTTTTCTAAATCGCTCGAATCCAACGCCATTTCTAAAAATTATTTCACACACAAATTTCAAGGAGTTGACACGTCGAGAGCACTGCCAATCAGAGAGGGATTTGCCAAAATTGAGTGACAACAAGGTAGCAGACATGATTTATTTATATATATGGACAATATGCTTAAATACATACATATGTAAGTTTAAGTGTATAAATACCAGTCATGTATCGTTCCAAAATGTTTTGCATAAATTCCATTAGAAACCGATAAGTCCGCCAATCTGTTAGTTGCATCATTTGGTTGTTTCATTTAGTCAATAATTTTTGCACATCGAAGTACATATGTACGTACATAAGGATAATTGCGATTCATTTATTTCTCTTTTGTTTGCAAATTTATTCAATCATCACATCATCGGGCAAAAATAGCTCACGACAACGCTGATATCAATTACAGTGAACCCATCTTAAGCTTTTTCTGCCATGAAATAATTTATACGAAACAAGCAAGTAACGGCAAAGATATTCCTCTCGATTCCAGCACACATCTCATTTAAATTCTTAATTAACCGCGGCGCCTGTACAAAGTGAATGAGTAAATGGCTTAGCGCAACTTTCTGATGCTTAATTTTTTTGCGACCCTTTCACAGCAGGTAGCGTCTATTTGTGACTCGATCCAATGATCTTAAATTAGTAATTTGCAAAGTATGTATACAAAAATATTGGTAACAAAATTTGCATGCATGTCTTCATTTTGGGATTTTCATCTTTTACTTACACATACATATCTACATGCATTTGTACAAAAAAATGTACTTTTTAAATGGGACACTATCTAAAGTCATGATGTTGGTTGATCTTGGACATTGAGGTGGCTTTTTGCAATACTAGTATCTATGGATGTATCTCAAGAGCGTTGACCCAAAGAGGCATATGTATCTTTACTGCCTGGTGGATCGGCTCCATGATTTGTGAGCGGGGTATAATATCGTCTTTAGGTAACAGTTCCGTGAAACAGCGGAGCCATAAGGGGATGACCACAGGGATGTATTATTTATCCCCTACTCTGGCCTCTTGTGGTAGATGATCTCTTAACCAAACTACATGAAGGTGGTTACGATATTGTTTGATACGCGGACAACTTGGTACGGTAAATTCGGCAGTACTGTATCAGGCGTAATGAGTGGAGCTCTGTGCGTAGTATCGAACTGGTATAGCAATGACGGCCTCAATATAATCCCGAATAAGGCAGTACTGTTACCGTATACATGAAGATATAAGCCGAACAGTTCTTGAATACTTCGAATAAGTCAAATACTTGCGTCTCGTCTGGGAGGTTTGTTCTCGGACAGGTTCGTTAAGATAGTTCGTTAGACAGAGGACCGCTCCCTCCAATTGGTCTGATGAAATTCCCTCAACTAACTTTTAGAAAACCAACGTCAAACAATTCACGATTTTAAGCTCATATCGTTCAGAACACCATATGTATAAAGGAAGTTGTCATTCCGGAAACGCGAGCATAATGCGCAATTTGACGTTTTCAAATGAAAATAAATTTCTAAAATTTAAAGTGTACATCGTTCTGTTTGAAAAATTATGGCAGTCTTTTACAGCTCTTTTATTACCTCATATGTACATCAAAATGGGATCTAATTTCATTAAAATTACTTTATCCATTCTTATTTGTTTAGCAATAACTGAGTAAATTTTTCATAAATAAACAGAGACCGGGAACCAAGGGTATGATCGAAACTAAATGTTCTCGCAGTTTTGTTCCCAACCACAACCGAAATGAGAACAAAACTGTCGATGACGTTCTCAATGGGAGTTATATAAGAATAAAGCCAATACAATAATACAAAATGTGAACAATACTTTCGAAAACATTTTTAAGAGAACGAAATGGAAATAAATATTTCCAGAACGTTTTGGCAAAGAACAAAACGGGAACGAAAGTCTAAGGAACTTTCTCTCGAAGAACAATTTGGGAACTAGGGTCTCAGGAACTTTATGACTGAAAACGAAACGGGAACAAATCCTCACTGAACTTTTCGCGATAAAAGTAAGCCAGAACCAACAATTTTTCTCATCGCTTTCTATTAGTTAGAAACGTTGGAATATTAAAATTAATCAAACAAGAACTGAAACGTAATTATGCAAATAAAGCCAACGATAAACTTAAGATATAAGTATGTTAAGTAAACTTTCGTTGTCGTTTTGTTCTCTACCAGATCGTTCCCAAGACTTTTGTTCTTATTTGATCCTCCTTGAAAACCTTCTAGATACTTTTGTTTTTATTTTGTTCTCATTGGAAAGGTTCCCGAAAGTTTCGGGTTATCATTGGTTTGGAAATAACCAATTTTTCTTAAGTATCAAAAAGTCTAGGCAATAAATAGAAAGACAAATTTTCCCCCATAAATACACTATTGGTTCACCACGTTGTATGAGTAACATATGTATACAAATATTTAGCACAAAATTTTTCCTATAAGTACATAAGCATTTATATATTTAGTTTTCTTTCATTTTGAATTAAGTCTTGCTGGAATTTATAGAAAAACTTATCTTGTATTAAAATATTTTTAGCACTTAATATTATTTTGTCTTCAACTTTTCATCTACCATAGCATATATACATACATAGGTATGTATGTATATATGTGTGTACCCTTCGCAGGTCAAAATATCCGCAAAATATTTTGCTAATGTAGTTCCTTTGCGGTTGTCACTGCAGTATTTGAAAATTAAATGCACATTTTGAATATCGCCAAATCAATTGCATTAGCATACTTCGTCGAATTACTTTTGCAACGCAATGGGATTCATGCAAAACCTTTGCTAACTATTTGACCCATACCAGCCGTCCCATCATGCAGCGTTGCAACCGTGGCAAGCAAAGTATTGGCAATGCATATTTGGTATTCAATGAAGGTGCTAAATGTATTGTAGCCAAGGATTTATTGTCAACAGCCACTCGATTCGTATTGGGTGTCTTTGAATTGCATGCAGCTGAACGCACAGTGGCTCAAATCGTTGTGAAAAAGTGTGTTGCAAACACATGCGAATTGAACCATGCCATTTATAATAACTGCTGCTATTACAAATTTAAATTTTGATTTTTAGCTAAGGATCTAAAATCTGTTATATTTAATTACACGCGGCCGCCCTAGTAATATACCCTCTATTTGCAATTTTGATCAAAATGAGTTTTTGAATGGTAACGTGAGCACCGATTAATGTTTCAGTCATGACAATAATGTCAAACTTAAAATATAGCTTTGATGGTATTATATTCTTATTTTGAAAATTCCACTATCAGCAATAGCATTTTGTTACAAGAGCAAAGTACTCTATCTACACAATTTTGCTGGAAAATTGTTTTTATTAAAATTTCTTGTGGCAGGTCAAGTAAATACTCAAATAGCACACCGGTGTATAACTTGGTGTAAATTTACGAATTTTAGTATAAATCTGATTAATTATACCAAAATTCACAAATTTACAGCAAGTTATACACTAGTGTGCCACTTGAGTACTGATAACTTCCTCAGAGTTATCATCAGAAATAATTTTTTAAGCAAATTACTTTTCTGGGTTAAGAGCCTGTGAGCTATTACCTCGATAATGATGGAATAACAAAACAGAAGTGAGTGGGTTTGCTTGCCCTTTTGCCATTCCCGTAAATGATTCGTGTCTGAAACCCTTTCTACGACTTAACAGCACATTTACCAACACCCTGTGAAACATATTTTCACCCAGAAATGGCTGACAGATTAAGAGGAGATTTTATAGGTTTTTGAAAATGGTTGCCACTTGTTTCAAAAGTTAAATTAAATTGTGTCGTGCTGAAAACCATACGGGTTCACTAGTTATTACCATTGTTTACTGATAAGCAAGACTTGGGTTCCCTTTATACCCTGTGCTGGATCTGATCTCTAATAACATAGAATTTTTGGTTGCTCACCGACACTCTTTTCCCTTTGAACGTGGCGAAGAGTATTGTGTCTAAGGCCGCTTTAGAGTGGAGAAAATTGATATAGAGATATCCCCCTCAATAGTAATCTGCAAGTTTGGCCACTCACCTAGTGATCGCAAACTTATCATCTTCCTCGTCCAATAGTGGGGGAGGGCTGAGAACTGATAATTCTGGCCCACCGTTCAAGGAAATGCGCTTATAATGCTCAGCAACATTAGAAGTGTTGGACGCAACTTAACAGTTTACAGATAAAGATCGTTTTATTAAAATTTTTTTTTTACGACTATAATTGTTATCTATACATATAATAAAATTGTAACAGGTCGATGTCTGTACATCTATACATATAATAAAATTGTAACAGGTCGATGTCTGTACATTATAGATATTAAAGAAAAATTAATGTGGGGGGGTCTTTTTTAAAGCACCAGAAGCCAAATCAACCATTTTTAGAATTTTTGTCTGTCTGTCTGTCTGTCTGTCTGTCTGTCTGTCTGTATGTTTGTTCGCGCATCACTCGAAAACGAATGCATGGATTTGAATGCAGTTTTCACCGATGCATTGCTAGAGGTCTAACTTAAAATTTAGGAAGAAAAAAAATTAGAGAGTTGCCACCTGTTTGAAAATTGGAGTTTAAGTAAATTGATAAGAAAAAATTAATATTGCAATATGGGCGTCAAAAGAAAGAGAATGAAGAAGGCTTACAGCCAAAAATATTTTTTTAGAGTTGCCACCTGTTTAAAAATTTACATTAAATTTAATTTATAAGATAAGTTGAATATTGCAATATGAGTATCAAACTGAAAGGGTTTAGGAAATTATATTGCCGAAAATATTTTTAGGGGGGGGCTGCCACCTGTTTGAAAAATTGTATTGTATTAAATTGATAAAATAAATGAAATCTATATCTACATCTATAAATCTATACATATAATAAAATTGTAACAGGTCGATGTCTGTACATTATAGATATTAAAGAAAAATTAATGTGGGGGGGTCTTTATTAGAGCACCAGAAGCCAAATCAACCATTTTTAGATTTTTTGTCTGTCTGTCTGTTTGTCTGTCTGTATGTTTGTTCGCGCATCACTCGAAAACGAATGCATGGATTTGAATGCAGTTTTCACCGATGTATTGCTAGAGGTCTAACTTAAAATATAGGAAGAAAAAAATTAGAGAGTTGCCACCTGTTTGAAAATCGGAGTTTAAGTAAATTGATAAGAAAAAATGAATATTGCAATATGGGCGTCAAAAGAACGAGGCTGAAGAAGGCTTACAGCCAAAAATATTTTTTAGAGTTGCCACCTGTTTGAAAATTTACATTTAATTTAATTTATGAGATAAATTGAATATTGCAAGATGGGTATCAAACTGAAGGGGTTTAGGAGATTTTATTGCCGAAAATGGTTTTAGGGGGGGCTGCCACCTGTTTGAAAAATTTTATTGTATTAAATTGATAAAATAAATGAAATCTATATCTACATCTAGATATACATATAATAAAATTGTAACAGGTCGATGTCTGTACCTTATAGATATTAAAGAAAAATTAATATGGTGGGTTTTTATTAAAGCCACAGAAGCCAAATAAACAATTCTTAGAATTTTTGAATATCTGTCTGTCTGTATATTTGTACGCGCATCAGTCGAAAACATGGAATTGAATGCAGTTTTCACCGTTGTATCGCTAGAGATTTAGCTTCCAATATAGAAGAAAAAATTAGAGAGTTGCCACCTGTGTTTAAAATTTCAGTTTAGGTCAATTGATACGGTAATGTGAATACTGCAATATGGCTGTTAAATGAAAGAAATTTACAAAGGCCTACAGCTGAAAATATGTTTGTGGAAGGTTGCCACCTATTTGAAAACTTTAATTTAATATAATTGATAGCATAAATTAAATATTGCAATATTGGCATCAAACTAAAGACGATAGGAAATTTTAATCCTGAAAATATTATTAGGGGATTTGCCAACTGATTGAAAGATTGTATTCATTGAAATTTGTAAAATAAATGAAATATTGCAATACGAATATTAAACTAAAGAGGATTAGGAAGCTTACTTTTGAAAATATTCTTGAAGCGGGTTGCCACTTATTTGAAAACTTTAATTCAGTTAAATTTACTATATAAACTAAGTGTTGCCATATGGGTATCAAACGAGAGTACTTGAGAATAATAAAATTGCAACAGGCCGATATCTGTACATAATAGATGTTAAAGAAAAATTAATAGGGGGTTTATTAGATCAACAGAAGCCAAATCTAAAATTTCGGTATGTTTGTCTGTATGTTTGCAAGCGCATCACGCAAAAGCTAATGTATGGAATTAAATGCAGTTTTGCTAGAGCTCTAATTGAAAATATAGAATCCATTTTTTTTTTTTTGTTTTAGTTTATCGTCGATCATTATTCCTAGGTATTTGAACGTATTAACTTTTTCCAGTGCGTCGTTGTTTATATTTAGAGTTAGCAACGCACCGTTCTCAAAATTTCGCCTTGATATAACCACAAACTTAATTTTTTTTTATTTCTGTTTTGAAGGGTTTTCGCTAAAAAAAATTTTAACTTTTCGTTGTTGCTGCCAAAAAAATTAAGAAATCTGAGACGTCACGTTTTACAATTTCATACAGTTCTCTTTACAATGCATTTCACTAAACTACTAAACGGCTGCATCGACTTGGTTCATATTTGGCAACACGTTGAAAATAAATATTCTGACCAAAAATTTACTCGGTATTTAGCTCGGGATATTCCTAAAATTCTTATACAGACTAAAACGTAAAAAACCAATATATCACTAAAACCAATTACGCTGGGGAACTGAAACTTAGCACTGATGCATATATTGCAAATGCATTGGGAAAGGGGGCGTGGCTCCTTCCTTCCATGCAAACTGAACTTCTCATATAGCTTATGTCTGGAACTGCTTACGCTAACGTCCTGAAATTCTACACAGCTACATATGTTATCAATACCGTAGTTATGGCGAAAAGTGATAATTATTGGAAAGGCTGGATCGATATACATTTACGTAAACGCGCAAGTATCACTCGACTGGGAACCATTTTCTCCTAGATTTATAAATCCCATTGAACTATTCTAACTTTGTCTTTAATTTTCAGTAAGGTAAAATTTTTGTGAAAATTTTGAAGAATTTTTTTAAGTTTTTCACAAAGAATGGAGCTTTGCTTTTACGAGTTTCGCTATAAACTGTCCTATCTACATACCTATTTGCATAAAATGATAGCCGTTTTCGTTGTTCGGAATAAACTCAAAAAACACTGAATAGAGTTCCGTCAGATTGTCGGAGGTTATCTTACATACATATATGGTCCAATTACATGCTACTATAAAACTCGCTAGGTGGTGCTGGAGTAGAGTTATTTATAAAAATCGTATTTATTAACCGATTTCGTTCAAATTTTAAATGTGAGCTCTGTACCTGTATGATAGAAAATTCTTTTGATACAAATTTACCCGATTAGTGCCGCTGGAGTTAAGGTAGAAATTCATAACACGTATTCATTTTATGGTAAGCAATGGTTTTGCAGAAAATAAGCCCAATGGATGGCGCTGCAGCCGAAATGTATAGAAACCCCGTGTGGTTGGTCTGCTTTGGACCTATGTTTAAGTTATACGAATTTAGTTTTCAAATGTTTAAATGAAGCATGGGGTTAAGTTTTTCTGACGCCCTCATGCACGATCATGCGGTCTTGCATCTACCCTGAAATCAGTTCATAAATTTTACCACGAATTGTAAAAGTGGTGAATTAACAAGGAAAGATCACCGTAGGTATATCAACTGCTTCATTTGAAAGATACTTAAGAGATCACACTACTCATTTAGCAATGTACCGGAAAACTTTTCATCCTATGGGACAGCGAGGATTCTTGGCCTTCCTATAAAGAAAATGCACTTCTGTGCTCTTGAGTTTCCCTATAAGAACTTTTATTGGCATACGTAAGATCATACAAAAAGATTACGCATGATTGGCAGAGATCTCACAGGTGAAAATAAGACCATCAGTAAAGCTTATGACACCAAAAGGGATTGGTATTCCATATGGTATCACAGCGTTACTACTATTTGCCTATGTGTGAGGAGGATACTGCGCCTTAGTGGTTTCAACTTAAATCAAAAACTTTGACTTTACAGACTAATTTTGTTTTTAAACGCTCTTTTGCATTGGCTAACGCAAAAGCTCTTATTAGGCGCCGCGAAGTAAGCGGGCATTGGCTAGTCCTATCTAAAAGTTTTTTACATATCTTCGAAGTAAAATTACCATTTTCCAACTGTACACAATTGATATGCCAATTAAAACTAATTTGTAAGCATAAGTACAGGCATTTCAATACAGCAGCCTAAGAATATTAATTACTTTTGCCCACTGACATCCCACTGTGCGACGATGGCGGTGCCGTTGCAGCATCGAATGCGGGGCGGTGCCTGCTGCGAAAATAATCGCAAATGAATTGAAACGCTCGCGAAAATTTCGCCACACAAACGTGCATTCAAATGCTCTTCGACTAGCGTGTAATGTAAATTTATTAACTGCCCCAACGCGGCAACGCTGACAACTGCCCTTCACGCCACCTTGCAACGCTGCACACCATTTAAACTCGCGCCTGATGCAAACAAATGCGAATTGAAACACGCCATTGGCTTTCCTCGAAGCCACTGAGTCTCTGAGGCGATTGCCGTTGGTTGTGGCTTTCTCGGCTAAAACCCATATATCTGCATATGTATGTGCAACTACATTTGCAAATACATATAGTATGTGAGTGCGTGCGTGCGTGCGTGCGCTGGCGCTGGCTAGTATGCTTTGGCGCGTATTTCGTGAATTATTTCTCCTGCTCCATAAATCTGCACGCCTAACGAGGCAATGATTTAATTTATTACAAAGTATCAATAAATTAAATTTTCCTTTGCGCACAAAGCGAAAATGTGGCACGAAATGTGGCATAGCCAGCATACCACAACGGCAGAGCAATGTTGCAAAGTAATGTCAGAGGCAAAAGCTAAATGCCAAATGAAATGAATCGAAGTGAAGTGAAGTGAAGTAAAAATGCCGCAGCCGCAACGCTTAGTGTAACGCAGCCACGCATATTACATGTTGCATGTGCAATAATCGTCGTTGTAGCATGCAAAATGCGTGCAATTTGGCTAATGTAAATGCAGTTAGGCCGCCATCCAACCAGCCAGCCAACGGCGAATTGTACGGCCACAAGGCAGGCAGCGCGCATTGTTTGTGGGCGGTTTAGAATGGCGCACCCCCGCCTTCACTTTGGACCTAAATACACTCACTTCATCTTTTGTTAATCTAATCCAACGGCACATGTGAGACAACGCCACCACCTGCCACACATTTTGGCTCTAACGTTGTTGTCTATTTGTTTTTGTTTTTTTTTTTGCTTGTGTTCCGCTCTGTCCAAATATGCGTTTTGCGTGCTGATCTGGCAAATTTGCCAAACCAACAAACAAATCATTTACGTAAAGTCGCTTTGAAAATTCACATGAAATTAGTGTAGCTTAACTCAGCGCGAAAAAATCAGTCTCTTCCCACACGAATGCATAAATCAAAATGCGATGTCAGTGCAACCAAATTCAAATCCCATTCGAACAACTTTAGGCTCGTAAACTTTAGGCGACGCCACAGGCCTAAAGTCAAAGTAGAACAACATGTTTTCGGCTATGGCCGACACGTGTTACAAGTGTTTTTTATGCTAATATGTGTACAGCTATGCGCATTCATTCATATGTGCCGCTGTGTGTTGTTGACCGCAAAGTGAATAATGTTTTCATCACCTGCATTTGTTGCATTTAGTAAAGTGCGAACTTGTAGTGTCGTATTAATTTCATGTGAACGATCTTGAGCCGAGTTATTTATTAGAGGGTTTGTCAATTTTGACTACAGCTTAAATTGTTACTTAACTTGGATACTATACGATTTATTGTCTGTCGGTATATTATCGTACAATTAACGGAATTTCATACTCGCTAAGATTGACAGAATTTTATATATTTGGCTGCTTATTTGAACTTATTTGTAGGATGGTTCCGGGTGCAGAAGCGCACGTATGTGGGAGAAGTTTCTACTCTATGCACCAATGAAAGGCCAGCAACGATTATTTTCCATCCGGTTCAAGCAGCTAACGATTCTTTGGGCTGGTTTATCTAACTCAAATTAACTTAGTTTAGCCAATTTTTGGTCTTAAGTCAAAAGTTAGCCTACTTTTTACACAGTTAAGTTGAATTGGAGTATCCAGCCCTTAGTGTTTACATCACGTATCCTTTGGGTATCAACCGAACACCCGTAGGAAACCATGATGGCAAGCCGCCAGCAAAGGGTTGTTGGGACTCATTCAATGGCCAGTGAATAGATCGAAGAAGCCTTGGAGTTTTTCTCCTCAAGGCTGACGACTCTTACAAACGAAACAGAGACAACGATTTACGGCTATGCCTCTATCCAACTGCTTGTATCACCACAGTTCAGCGTAGATTAAGTTAGGTTAAGAACTCAAAGGGCAGATTTTCCCTATGTAAATGCTCTCTGTGAGTGCCAGGAGGAGACACATCCTTCTAACCGAGGTAGTATAGATTAATCTGTCAAACTAGTATATAATATGTCAAACCATTTACTATCCCGGATGAAGCCGTGGATGTTCGATATTTTCCCCTCCGCTATCTCCCCAAAGCTTTTCAAAAAGCGTGCTCCCAAATGCTTGAGATGCCTTGTCTGGAGGGCTAGGTATTGACATACGAAGTGGTGCATCGATTCCTCTTTATCCTCATCCCGGTAACTTCTGCTCTTTGGTACACGCCATCGATGGTAGCATTGGTGCTATAGCACAGTGCCCTGGGATGGCAACGGTAAGAGCTCTAACTGCAGATTTGAAGAGTAGAGAGTTATCCGCTGCGCTCATTTTCATTTCCGAGCGTGTCTAGCCATATCTTCGGCTATTTCATTCCCTTATATATTTCTATGTCCAGAAACTCAGCAGATAGAGGTTTTAACGTAGCTCAGTGAAGCTAGCGTTGCACGACATTACCCAACTGATTTCGACTTTACCACCCTGGAGCCTAATGTTTACAATCCCGAGACAAGCCGCCTTCTCTTTGGCAAATACTGCCACCTGGAAGACAGGACAGTTTTCACGTAGGCGGTGGGATTACTTTATTTGAAGGTCTTTAGAAAACAGACCGGAGCCGACTCCTTTTTCCATCTTTTAGTCAGTTCTGATGTGGGCACGCCCCAAAGTAGCTGTGGGATCTTAAGATAACTATGATTATAAAATCGTTATAGATAAATTTAACGCTAGGCGAGGAAGTCGTGTTTGGTCCAAGTGTCGGAAAATTCAGTCTTCATGCAAAACGCCCAAAATCGGGAGTAGGCTGATCAACTTCCCCGCACAATGGAACCTGGCAGTTAGCACTACCGCGATCAGCAATGAAATATCCACAGAGCTTATTGATTACCCTGATGAAAGAACGAAGATCCAAATTGATCACGTTGTGATAGACGGAAGGCGCGCTCCTGGCGTAATGGGATTTCATCCACTTCACACTGCAGCGGAAGAGGTTGTTGCTTATTACCACCTACGCTAAAACAACTGATATTACGAGTGCCATGCGCCTGCTACGGAGAAATACATAGCATATCAAGCCACCCGGCAGCAATGGCGACACGACGGTACCGTGAACAAATAGGGAACAAAAACGTTTTTTCTGGAGGAAGTAAAGAGAGGCAGATAAGCAGAAATACGGTTCGATGATTCTATGAAATAAAACAATCGGTTTAAATACCGTTCCTGGAAAGATGAAGATAGAAATATATTTACAGACTTCCAGAGTTCACTCGAGATATGGAAGGAACACTTTTTAGCGCCTTTCAATGGCGACACAGGTGGTGCATTGGCCTAATCCAAAAAAAGAGTGAGCTGCTGTTTGCGCCAATTAACGCGTGATAAATCTCTTAATATCGCGTATAACATTATTATATGACATATCATTAACCAACTGAGTAGGCCTTAACAATGCACCTTCAGAGCGGATAAATTAATCATAGAACAGATTTTTGCAGTACATTTCTCAGAGGCGTATGAAGAACGATTCCGAGCTATTCGTAACACCATAGATGGAAACACACATCAAAAACGCACGAAGCGTATATTCTTGATTAGGAGACATCCAAGTGATTATTTAAATATAGCGATGAAAGTGTCATATATTTAACTAACACCTGCCATGCCGGGTGGAAGTCGATCAGCTTTTTTGAATTTGGGACCAAATATGTGACTAGTGACAAATCTTTCCCTAATGTGTGTGAAACTGGGGAGAATATGTCGTAGGCTCCAGGCCCAGCTACAAAACCTTTTTTTTATGGATTTAAATGTTTTCGTGATGTAGCCCAAGCTCTGAGCATAACTCAAAGCGATTGTAAAAGAAGCGTATTTATAGAGCTTACTGCAAATAGATGCCGCTTGTAGTTGCATGGCAAATAGACCCTGTAGATTTTAATGGATCTTTAAACCGAATACGTCGGTGTGGCCCTACTAAAGTTCCCTTTTTTACTGACGTGACCAAAAGCTCACCAGAAGGTTGAAGAGTGGGTACTCTTCCACTTACTTTATATCACTTCTTTGCACCCGAAAAAAGTAGCGGGTTAAGTTTTGATTTAGGCAGCCGCACATATTCTTGTAGTGAAACTCTTTGGCAGTTGTAGTGAATTAAAAAAACAACGTGGCGAATGTAACAGAAATGGGACGGAAATGCCTCCTAAATTTATGCATTAATATTAATATTGAATTATGGAAACATGTTAAGCAGCGGTTTAAATATAAGATTTAGATTACGATTAATACAAAGATAAAGGTAAATAAGAATATGTAAATGAAGGACATGATAAAGGCCTAAATATAAACGAGGATAATATTATATGAAGGTGAGTATATGTATAAGGAAAAGAGCAACTCAACTCAACTCAACTCAACTCAACTCAACTCAACTCAACTCAACTCAACTCAACTCAACTCAACTCAACTCAACTCAACTCAACTCAACTCAACCAAGTTTAACGAAAAATACAATAAAATTATATTTGTTGATTTGTGATTTTATCAATTTAAAATCACTGCACCAGTTACAGTAGAAACATACACTTATTAGGTTTAAAAGATTAATCAAGAAAAGTTTCACTTCACCCTAATTTTTCCATTCCTGGTAGGATATTTGCCGTCATCGGTTCTGCAAAGTTTTGTGTCAGATAGGCTATATGTAGTTATTAACGAGGTTGAACTATATAAATGCTTAATATGTAGTTGCGGTTATCAAATAAAACAAACAATAGATATTGTTATTTATTGTTTCCCGTTTTATTTAAAGTCATCATGTGGAAACAAAAAATTGAATTAAAAAAACATGAGCATAGCAGAGAACTGAAGTGCAAACAAAACTCGTTTGAGAACAAACAAAATAATAAGTTTATTGAAGTGTAGAAGGAAGAAGAAGCATGGCAACATTTAAATTTCATTCAAATGTCAGCGGTGCTGACATGAACATGACAAGAACTTGCACTTTTGTACTTTGCATGACATATTTTACGTTCTTAGCAAGCATTGCCGGTATTACTTGCAACAGTCGGTTTCATATAATACAACTGAGACATACATACAAATCCTGAATGTGTTCATACATATATGAATCGACGGACTATGTAAGGATATACATGTGTGGCACATCCGCCATTCATGCAGATGAATAACGTATTTCGCAAGAGACCAACAGTGGTGTCAACCAAGCACGAAAGTGCCTACAATCACCTCGCATAACCACCACCGATCGCTTGACAAACGCTGTCACTACAACTACAATGAAGGGAAATGCTGTTTAAATTGAAAAATGGTGCATTCAGCGGCGCTACAGTGGATTCTTCCGCTTCCTCTGAGTCGTTGTATCCTTCGCTTTTTTAATATTTGTTAAAATTGTTTGCCTTTTTTTTTTTGGTCGCCAGCTGCTTTGCCTTGACGGTGTGACTCATATATGTTTATACTGTATTTTTGCCATCAATGTCCTTGTTGTAGGACATTTTTTTGCTACTTTTGCTATAGTTAAGATTGTTGTTTAATTCATCTGCTGCTGTTAGTAAGAGTATTTATTTAATTTGTTCGATGTTTCCGGCGCGTTCAAATGTCAACACAGCGAGAATTCTTCATTGGGGAAACTGGAATAACTTCCCTTTCATCGACTCTTTTCGGTGTTGGTGTGGGATTTCGTATGTGGGGTTTGTAGGCGTACTTTAACTCGAGTGTAATGTGTGTTTTACTTTTGACATCCCAGCAATTTTTGTTTTATTATTTTATAAACTTTATTGGTTGGCTGATTGTTTTAAATAATTAATGCGAAACACTGGTGAATTAGCGCTTAGGTACATTTTGAATTGGTACGATGGATTAAAATGCAAACTGAAGTACATAGGTTAATAAAGCAAAAAGAAAACAAATTAAATTATTGTGAAACAGGATTGGCATCTCTCAATTCGTATAGTGTAGTGAACATACAAAAAAAAATTTAAAAATATATTAAAAGAATTGTTGCAAAACAAATGCCTTTTTGTATTAGTATTTTGTTTAAGCAACAAAAAGTGAATATTGTAATTCAAGAGCAAAATCTTCTGTATTTATACCTGTTCGAAATTTAAGAAGCTTTAATCTAGTAGATATTTGGGTAAAGATTCTGCATTTTAGTGATTTTGGTGATTTAGTAAATTTGATACACGTACGGATCATTGCATCCAATAAACGTGTTCAATACCTCATTCGTATTAATGCCAATTGTATCCTCAACACGATGCCAGATGGATTCTTATAAACTAGTTTATAAATGATAGAGTTTATAAATTTTAAGAGAGTTGCCATTTTTTTGAAGTGGAAATGAGTTAATTAAAAAGTTAAACAAAATAGTATTACAACAAAGTAGGTGTCAAACGATTGATGGCCGAATTTTTACAAAAATTTTTTTTAAAAAGGTTGCCACCCGTTAAAAAAGCTTAAATCAATTAACTAATAATAAGTTGAATAAAATATTACCACAATGTATGTGTCAAATGAAAGCCGTTCAAAAACGATTTATTTCGAAAATATTTTTCAAGAGGTTTTGCCACCTGTTTAAAAAGTTAAAGTTAACTTAATTCACAAGTTAAATAAAATATCTTAATATGGGAATCAAATGAGAGGTTTTGAGTTAAAGAAATTTTGAAGAGGTTAGCCACCTATTTAAAAGTAAAATAAAATTTAATCACCCTAACTGGGTAATGAAATACTATAAAATTATATCAAGCCAAACGAAAGATATTTAAAAAAGGTTTACTCTGAAAATATTTTTAAAAGTTATTTGAATATAATCAGCCACACGAAACAGGCTGAAAAAAAGCTTAAATTACAAAGTATTTATAAGTGGGTTGCCATCAGTTTCAAAG
>NW_023463063.1:0-15688 GCF_013731165.1 Rhagoletis pomonella | reverse complement strand
CATAAATCATATCAACACTAACAACATGCTACAAATACAAAGCTGACAACAGCCCACAACAAGTCGATCTGGTTTTTGTGTGAATGTCAAACTGCGCAAATGCAAAAGCGGCTAATAAATAAATACCACTTGCAATACAAAAAAAAAACTAAACTTAAATTATCTAAATATTATTTAAGAAAAAACTTTTTTTTTGTTGTCTGCTGTGTGCTACAGCACTGAAGTTCACCTGTCGCTGCTCAAGGTTAAAAGCGGCTGTTGCGCGTTGCCGGTGTGCCACAGACATGTGACAAAGTTGCATGTTGGCAACATGTTGCTGCGCTTGTTAGCACGTCAATGTTGCGTAAACAAAACAAAGTCGCTTGCTAGCTTGCTTGCTTATGTTAGCTTAATATCTAAACGCGTGATAGATCATTAATTTGCATTAGTGTTTGCCTGTTTACACCATATAAATTGTGGTTTAATATTTATATGCACATTAGAGTGTTTCGAAAAAAAATTTTGCAAGGCAATTTCGACAAAATTTTTTTTTTCTTTTTTTAACATTAAGAGTATGATATATGTATCGATGTTATGGTCTCGATAGACTTTTTTTTTGGTCCGAAATTCATGGACCTCAAGTACCCCGTTTTAGTAGTTACCCACCCGATCTCAGTTCCTACCACCCTAATGTCATTGAATTAAATATCGACAAAAATCCTTAAACTTTTGCTTAAGAAGTATTTCGATTCGAAGGCGATTTCAATTTTATTTTTGAGTCGAACACTTTTCGTCATATCTTCGCCATTCAGGGTTGGATCTCAAAGAATGATGGGTCGAATTTTTGTCTCGGTAAGACAATTTTTTCCATTTCAATGCTCATTGGCCACAATTACACTGTTCTAGTACATACCTACCAGACCTCAGCTCCTTTTACGCTAACGTACCACCCTGATGTCCGTAAATTAAGGCTCACAAAAAATCATTAATCTTTTGAAAAGGGAGTATTTTGATGATTCTGGTAGAACTATTTAAAAAAAAGTATTGCCAAATGTAGATGTCACCGAAAGATGTAAGAAGGCGACCCCTAGGTTCGACCAAAAAAAATTTTGTTCGAAATTGACTTGCAAATTATTTTAGAATCAGAGGACTTTTTTTTTGTTTGCCTGTAAGGTGGTACGGTCTAATGTACATACACAGGTACGCTTTTGTCGCTTTTTTAATTATGTTTGTAAATAAGTGTGAAAAATTGTTGCTGCCAAGAATGAGCTATGTATGTACACAAGTTTGTAAATAATTCGCGCTTAATTTTTGCGCTATGCGTTGGCTTATCGCATTGCCCGTTTAACGGTCTGTATGCCGCTCGATCTGCCAACTTGTCTACACGCTTATCGCCCGTGTTTGTCGGTTGTCTGTACAAAATGTAATTGAATTAAGTGCTGCCATTGCAATTCGATATACCACAAAGAGCCGCACGAAATATGGAAAAACAACTAGAGCTATTTTTAAGAGCAGGCGGCAGGCGAGATTTCGATAGATTCGATTTAATTTAACGTAAATAGTTGAATAAGGCGAATACGCAATATTACGCTTAAATTGTAACAGTAATAAGGATATTATGATAAACTAGTGAACCTGTACGGCGTTAAAACCGCAAAATTATTTGGTAAAAAATTTTACACAACCGGAGAAATCAAAAAAAATTTTTAGCATACTTTCAAAATAATTTGGTGTAAATACGTAAGGTACCCTCATAGTAAAATTTTATTTAGTTATAAGAACAATAATATGGTAACATTTTATTTAAATTATTCATTAAATTGTACTCGACGTTTTAACAGTTGGCAACCCTTTCCACAAATAGTTTCGAAACAAAGACTTTTTACATGTATACAGTTTTATAACCCATTTACTTCTAGTATGACAAAGTGAATGATTGAAGTGGCTACAGAGTACCGTTGATTTTTGGCAATTTTTTTCGTTGGCAGTGTTGTGCTTTTTCTTCCGTATAAAAAAAAATTTTTGACTTAACTTAGAATAACTTTTAAAGTGAATTTATGGAAAAATCATTAAGGACTCTTTTACAGCCTTCAATTTCCTTCAAACGTATATATCGTTGATTCCTCTACGTTGACTTAAAAACGAGTTACGAAATATCGCATCCTGCGTTATTTATACGCAAAATAGAAATCCGCGATAAGCGATTTTTACAGGCGTCTTTTTTCACTGTCCCGAAAATATTTCTCAAGGGATTTTTAGAAGAAAAGGCGGCCTATTTTTTTTAAGCAGTGGCAACCCTAACCAAAAATCTCTAAAGCTTTCTTAAAATTGTTTATTTTCACACCAATGTTGATATTGATATTTCAAATAACTTGTGTTTAATTTATTAAAATGCGGCTTTCCAAAAACGTGGCGACCCTCTTAAAAAATATTTCCAAACTAAAACCTTCTTGAATCTCTTTCGTCTTACGTTGTGGTATCAATTTCAATCAGGGTTCAGGGAAAGTCTAAGGAGCTTTCTCTCCGAGAACAATTTGGAAACTTAAGTCTCAAGAACGTTCTGACAGAAAACGAAACGGGAAAAATTCCTCTCTAAACTATTCGCGAATGGAATGGAAGCGAGAATGCAATTTTTCTCGTAGCACTGCATTAGTTCGAAACGTTTGGAAATTAAAGTAAATCAAAAAAGAACTGAAAGATAATTATGCAAATGAAGTCAACGAAGGACTTAAGAAACGAACTTTTCTTGCACAGAAAATGGAAAATTGTGCCATAAATCGACAGTTGACCCTAATATTAAACGATCTGGTAGTTGAAATCATGGTTCTCACTGAAATAATTTTTCATCCCAACACGCAGACGCCCCTTCTTTTTTTCGTATTCTAGTGTCTTTTCCTGCCTATTTTGCTATTTTATTTTGCCTCTTTTATAAGTTTTTATGTCCTAAAAATCCGTTCCCTGCTCATAAGTCTAAATTGGTAAGGTTTTGGCAGAAATATTTAAGTTTTTCTTAAACCTGTTTTTTTTTTTAATTTCAAAAACAGCACCAAAAATCTCGTTATTATGATTCCGTAGAAAATTTTTTAAAATATATTTGTGCAAACTTTTTGAGCTTAAACTGTTTAGTCATCTGAGGTAATTTTTTTTTAAAAAATATTAAAAAACTGTTTTTGTTAATAAAAAAAACTCAATTTTTGGAGGTATTTTCAAATCGGTCCAGCTCACGGAAATCTTAATATTTTTGCGAGATATTTTGGTGGAAGTCTACTGTACATAAGTTGACTGTGATTACTTGGCCGTGCTATCATAGTAGCACAAATAAGTGCATTTTAAAATTTTCAGGCAAATGTGATTAACGATTATATTTTTTGTTGTTTGTGTGAAATATTTTATTTTTATCAGTATTTTTCTTTTAATCAAAATATGTTGAAGTAAAAGTGAAAAAAAAAATATTTTGCTAGAACACCCACTCCCTCCCCCCCCCCTCCCCCCCCCCAAAAAAAAACCTGGCTACGGCCCTGCATACTGTTATATCTTTTAAATCAGGTGGCAATCCTCCTACATTTAATTCAAAAAATAAAGTTTTTCAAAACCATTTCGATTGATCCCCATATTGTTGTATCTCTTTAAACAGGTGGCGATCCTCCTACATTTAATTAAAAAATAAAGCTTTTTCAAAACCATTTCGATTGATACCCATATTGTCATATCTTATTGATTTAACTTTTTAAATAATTTTGAATAGAATTTTCTAACAGCTGGGAACCCTTTTCATAAAACCAAAACCATATTGCACGTCTACAGGCCAAGCCCTATGATTTGGCACCTAATTTTTGAAAATCGAACGAGCGATGCAGATCAGATGTCGTGATGTTAACATCTCCAACTCGTTTATAAAATTTAGCCTCAGTCTTTTAGCAGTTAGGCTGCAGGCAAAATCACCTGATTCAGATGTGACAATAATGTCACATGTATTCGCATTGCGCGAGTTAATCAAAGACCCTGTATAAATTTAAATATTCACAATTACCTTTTCTTTTTGTGATTTTCTTTTTGCTATACAAATAATACTAAACTCATTGAAAAGTTTGAAATGCTTTTACCTAAATAAGACAAAAAAGCATCTTTTGTTGCTTACCACCCAATATATGTACATATGTATGTATGTCAATATTTATCAAGCAATCCCTCCATATACATACATACACACATACATATGTATATGCAAATTCTGAATTATCAATCGGCACGGAAGTAATTACTAAAGAGAGTTTAGCGATAAAATGAAAAAAATTCATATCAGCACTTTTCTGTTTATTTGTATGTGGGACGGCATATATGAATGTATGTAAGTATTGTATTTGCATGAATGCAGCGAATTCATAGTAGCCGCGGAGGCGCTTTGATCATTTGCCATTAGAAATCTACACTGCAACCATATGTCATTGCAGCTACAAATGCTATGCTGATAAATACTTACATACAAACATATACATATAAGCGCATGATCGTACATTCATATGTAGATATATATGTACATCTTGCAGCGGCTGCAGTCAGTGCAATGCGCTTGGTCAGCTGAGCCTTCAGCGATATCAGCTGCTACTCGCTTTACCGCCATCACCGCCCGACATCACCATTCCTGCTGTACTAATAGCAGCTTCAGCTCAGCAATAGCGCTGCTTAGTTTATAGCTGACGAGTGCCTATGCATATAGTAAATATGTATGTAAGTACGTTTTTATATGGTGCTGTAGTGTGTGCGTTACAGTGGCTGGTACCCAAGCTGAAGAGCGAGCAACCCAGCCCGCCGTCTATCGCTTCACTGACATCCAGATGCGATTAAATGTTTCATAAAATAAATAAATACCAGCACACGCAAGTTTATTATACATACATATAAGTAGATATGTATGGAATGTATGTACATACACTAGAGTGGTCCAGCTTTTGTATGAGGGAAAAAAATGTCATCGTAAAAAAAGGGCCCCCTTCAGATTTTTCCTTTTGGTATTTCTAATAAATATTTCAACTTTAAATTTTTCACTCAACCCAAAAATAGGGTGCTCAATGACCTTGAAATGCGCTACTGAATCCGCTTGAAACTGACAAAAATATTGGTGAGTTTTTATAAAAAGCTACTGATGCCATGACAACTGAATTAATATAACTGTTGACAAATTTGTTTTTTTTTTTTGTTCCACGGATGCCCCTATCCGAAAATCGAGTTAGTTTTTTTTTCTATGGATAAGTTTTCGAGATACATATTTTCAATTAACTCTAAAGCATTCTTCTTGCATTTATTTCGATCAGTGGAGTTCCAGAAACAAGTACAATAAAAAATAAATCAAGCATTTGAACAATTTTAGCCCTAAAACGTTTATTTAGGCGAAAAGGTACCGAAATTACAAATTTTTTTCATTCTCTTTCGAAAAAATTATAATGGTTTTCTTTTAATTGTCTTGGGAAGTTTTCGAATAGAATGCTCATATGAGAGACAATGAAAGTTTGCATCAAATACAGCATGTCTATGAAGTTGCAAGAGTGTGCCACCAAATTTAAAAAAAAAAAAAATTCCAGCATGCAGAATATATGTCGCAGCTATTTTGTAATTTTTTAAATTTAACGAATTTGCATGTTAAAAGTTTAAGATACTTCAAAATGTCAACACTAAACGGCGAAAATGTTCTTCTTGCCCAAAACAAAACAATCTAGAGTAAAAAAATGTGTGTACCACCAAATGAGAAAAGAAATTACATTGATTACAAGATGACGAGGATTTGTGAAACAAAAATTCCCATTTTGCAATTTTTATTGGCACACTCGACATTCATTCTGAAATTTTTACATTCAAGTAGAAATTAATGTATGTGGGACGTTCCATACCAAAACGGACGGGGTTCACACTTCATGTGTTTGATTTGTTTCAAATTTTTACGGTTGATGCATAAACATAAATAATAAATAAATATTTAATTTGGGCTTGATTAATACATTTTTAAAAACTTTACAGCACAAAAAACAAAACAAATCGATTTAATAGTTCTCCAAATATCTCGAGAAGGGGGCGTGGAAAAAATTTGAAAAAAATCACACATACACACATCAAAATTTTCTATGAAAAAAAAATATTTTTCAATTTTTTTTTCTTGAAAAATGTTTCGCATACAAATTTTTTTATAAAAAAAAATATTATTTTGAAAATATGCCATCTCAAAAAAAAAAAAAAGTTGAAAAAATCACAATGTTAGCTCTGAGTATTGCGCAATATTTAAGTATAGTATTATGGGGTGCACTCTACAATAATTTGAGTTATGAATTTTTTTTACACCGAAGTTTTGTAAAATGAGTACATACATTACAAATTTAAAAATTTACTCTTCCATAAGAAAAGAGTGCAAAAAGCCGTAAGCATAAATAATATTAAAAATCAACACAACTTTGCAGTAGCTTAATGGGCTACAAGACTTCATACACAGAAAAATACGAACAAAAAATTTAAAAAAAATGTAAATTTGTAATGTTCTGTAAATTCAAATACGTTACATGCACGAGTTGTTATTTTGACTTTTTCATATATCTTTTTTAAGTTTTCATTTGAATACAATTTCGCGATGGAAACTCGTTATTTATGCAGAACTGAAGATAATGAATTAATTAAGATTAGTGTGCCACCATTTTCGACCAAAAATGTGTTTTTATCGAAAAATGTAATAACGCGTGAAATTAGCTCATATACCGAACTTTTCTATAAGTCTGATAGTTTCTGAGAAATTAATTAATAGTTCCGGAAAGAAGAGGCAAAATTTTGGAAGGCGTCTCGAACTCTATCTCGGAATTTTTTTTACCATCTTAATGTACATAGGTACATATGCATGTATGTACACAGATAGGTGCTTGCTCTTATACATATGTACGCACACGCACACATACTACTTCAATTTATAATCGCCTCATTTCGCGTCCATTTGTGATGCTTAAGCGCGGCTTTAATTCCAATAAATACTACATACATACATACATTTTTCTAGCATATTTTTCTAGCTTTTTATTTACTTTGCTTTCTCATTTGTTTTCGATTTTTCATTGGATTTTCTGTTTTTATTTTTCATTTCGTTTTCATTGTGAAGCAAACAGCAGCTTCTCTTGTACTTACTACTCTTGCCATATGGATATTTTTTTGATTTAACTTCATTTTCATTTCATTGGAATGAGTGAATAAATACATTTATGTTTGTATGTATGTACACACTAAGTACATTCACATGTGTGCGATTGGAAAATGGAATTTATTACATACAATTGTTTTTATTGTATACACCATTGTATGGAGTCGCTGTTTGGTTTGTTCACTGGAACAAACTCGACTTTAGTCAGTAGCAAATTTCTCAACGATCGACGCGCATACAAGTTGACGAACATTTTTTTCCAGTTCGGGGTAATAGAACGTGAAGTGCATATCAGCAATAAAAAAATTCTAAATTCTCTTTGTGCAAAAAATAGTTTGGAATATGCAATAAAAAACTATATTACATAAATAACTAAAGTAGCACCAGTACACATATTGAAAAATTTAACCTTGCTCTTGAAATGCCTTTTTATGTGAAATTCAACTAAAAACCTTTACGATCATAACACACCCTAGATATCAATTTCAACAAAATGCATTCTACGCATCATTCGCACGCACATTCGTGCGATGCTTTGACAAAAATCATTGCTGCAGAAATCACTGAATATGTAAGTGAAATTTATGGGGCCTACGGTCATCCAAGCAAATCGGTTTCAATTGTAAGTTACTCATACGCAGTGTGGTAGTGTGCGCATTGTGTGTGAGGCATTGGGAGGGTGTGATTGCATACATACATACACTTGACATAAAAACTACTAGCATGCACATGTTAATAACAAATGTGTCAGAAAATAAATTTGTATAAGTTAATTGATAATAATTGCACTAATGAGAAAATCATATGGGGAAGAGAAGTACATAATAAAAGTCTTTAAAGTGCAAATTTTATTCACTACTTATAATCGGAACAAATTTACTAGAGCAACTTGAGTTATTTAGCTTGCTTACCTACATAATTTCTGTTAATTCATTGCAATTAAGATTATTAGTACGATCGGATCCGAAATAAATCATTTTCAATTCAATACTCACTTTACGATTTTAAAACAGCCAAATCGCACAAATCCCACTGGGATTGTACGCTTGGAGAGGTAGTATACTTTCAAAAAGAAATACTAATTTAAAACGAAATTTCGATAAAAATATCGATAACAAAACCGATTATTATATCGATTATTACATCGATATGTCCCGAAAATCCCGAAAATCTCTAAAATCCCAAAATAGTTCCCAGATTGTGTCTCTGTGTCTCTAAATAGCTATATCCTTTTCTCTATAATAATAATAATAGATTGGCGCTTACACATATCGAGGGCTTATATTCAATACCCTCTATCTGCAATTTTCACAAAAACTATATTGTGATGTTAGACCCCATCTGGGACTTTCTGTCAAGCGTTATACAAGGTCAGCATTAATATCACCGACGACAGTTAAGTCTTAGGTGGATTTTTATAACAGAATCTCATTTTTGTGAAAAGTGCAGATAGAGGGTATTGAATATAATCCCTCGATATGATAGTGTTTGGCCATGCTTCTCCTCCGACTTGTGGCGTGCGCCTTGATATTGTCACACAAAGCGGAGGGACCTACAGTTTTACGCCGACTCCGAACGGCGAGTTTATTTTTATGAGAAGCTGTTTTTCATGGCACAAATACACTCGGAGGTTTGCCATTGCCTGCCGAGGGGCGACCGCTGTTAAGCAAAAACCTTTTTTCTACATTTTTTTTAGCGATGTTGCTTTGACCAGGGCTTGAACCCCGGCGCTGCGGAGTTGAAGCAGCACTGCTTAACACTACACCACAGCGGCCTTTTCTCTATAATTTCCTTTATTTTAATCTTTCTTCCTCCATCTTCATCTTTACTTTTATCAGTAACCTCATCCTCATCTTTTTCTTTATATTTATTTTTGTTTTTTCTTTTATGTTTATCATTTTCTTCATCTACAAATTCCCCTTCACCTTTGCCCTTATATTAGTAAAGTGTTTAAATTTACCTTGGTCTTCATTTTAGTCTTTATCTTTACGCATCTTTGTTTTTGTTTTTATTTTTACTTTTGCCTTTATCCTTTTCTTTATCTATGTACGTACTCACCTTTACTTTCATTCTTGTATTGGTCTTTTACTAAGTGTTATTCATTAACCTTTTTTAAGCAAGTTTTTGTTAAATTCATACCATGTGCATAAACTCAAAAACACTTGACTCAGCCCCAACCATTTCCGTGTGCAATTTCCGTTGAATTTGCCAATTTTCTCCCAACCAACCAACCGCCGCTAAAGAAGTTTCACTTCAAAAAATATTTAAAAATTATAAATAACTAACTTATCATTTCTTGGAAATATAAAATGGTAACAACCTTATAATATTTAAGTAACAAACACCTAATTCCGTGAAAGTGAAATTATCTAACAAAAGCTTCCTTTGTGTACAAATAACCCACTGACTTGCATGCTCTTTCACTGCTGCTTCAGTAAATCAGGTTAAATATTTCTAGGCAGAGCTGCATGCACATGCATACATAAATAAGTGCATGCACATGCATTTCAGTGAGTTGAAGCATATCCGCGAACAACAATTATAAAAAAATATAACAAAACCCATTGTAGGCAAAGTCCATTTTACTGATGAGCCCTGCAGCAATTATGGCAGATTTCACCACAAGTAGGCTTACAGAGAAACGCAAAAAATATATACATATGTAAAATGTTGTGCGTACATATTTTAGTTGCAACTTCCTTTCAACAAATTTATCCATCCGCCTTAAGGCCACTTGCCACAGTCACTTGCAACCACTAAACCACATTTGAATGCGTGTTTGCTATTGGCGGTGTCGTCGCCGCCATTGACTGACTTCCTCGAAAACCGAAAATTAAAAATAGAAATCATACATATTATAACTAGTTAAAGTAATAAAATTAAAACAATACACACAATGTATACATATGTATATGAAAAACTTGCTGGTTGCATGTCTTTGTTGACGAATGCATCGCGTGTGAAAATGCCAACAATTTATATGCGAAATAAATCACGTTAACGACCAAATGTCAACAGTCAAATAAAAATCGAGGACGGACAGATAAAAATGAGGCACACACATTTGTAGGTAGCACAATTGACCACATACTTATGTATTTATGTATGTATGGGACAGTGGTGAACGTTTAAAAATGGACAAAACTGACTATGTCCTCTATCGTCCGTATCGGGCCAGTTCCGGTTTTTGATTTCAAGTAAATTTATCGAACGTTAAATTGTATGTTATTTTGTTTTTCTTTATCTTCATTTTTATCTTATACTCTATCGATAACAAAATCGATAGTAACATCCAACAAAATATCGATAACAAAACCGATAAAAATATTAATAAGAAAATCGATGACAAATTCGATAAAATTTTCGATAGCAAAATCAATTAAAAAATCGATAAAAATATCGATAACTGCCGTACCTAAACAAAAGCGTTGGACGAAGCGTTTTCTGACACTTAGCGTTAACGCCGAAGTACCATACCTAAACAAAAGCGTCAACATAACAGTTCGCCGTTTTCTGCAGCCAACTTCACTACCTAACGCCCTGTCAAAATCGGATTTTCTAACCGCTCAGCGTTGACGCAGCGTCGTCTCGGTATGCTTCATACAAATTTTGTGGTCATGGGAATTTTTTGACAGCCAGAAAACGCTGAAGCTTTTGTTTAGGTATGGCAGTAACAAAATCAATAAGAAATATCGATAACAAAATCGATAAATAATAGATAATAAAATCGATTTTAAAAATCGATTACAAATTCGAAAAAAATATCATTAACAAAATCGATAGTAAAATCGATCAATAGTCGATAACAAAATCGATCAATAATCGATAACAAAATCGAAAAATAATCGATAACAAAGTCTATAGATAATCGACAACAAAATCGGTAAAACATCGATAACAAAATCGATGACAAATTCGATAGCAAAATCAATAACAATACTGGTAGCAAAATCGATTAGAAAATCGATAAAAATAGATAAAAACATCGATAACAAAGTCGATAAAAAGTATCGACAACAAAATCTTTAAAAATATCGACAACAAAATCGATAAATAATCGAAAAAAATCGATAAATAAATCAGTAATAAAATCGATAAATAATCGAAAGCAAAATAATTAACAAAATCGATAACAAAACCGATAAAAATATAAAAAGAAACCAGGGGATTCCAGGGACCATTAACTGGATATGTCTGCATAACCCCACTAATTTTCCTTCTGTCAGTCCCTAAGACACCACAGGTTTGGTTGCCGAATCTCATACATGGATTGCTCACGTTGCCCAGAGAGTATAATACTGTGCCCATTTCAAGCTTTGTTTTGCCAAATTTAAAAGGCATCCTGAAATTTTAAATATTTAAGAAATTGCTTCCGAATTTTTATGTTAGTCACTGTACTTGCGTAGCAGTTAGTTGGTCAACAAATTGGCTGGCGGCTAACAATGCGAATGTCACTAGCAAAAAATATTTAACCTACATAAAAGTTGCACTTGCTTGGCGATGGCTCCCCTTCCTCAGATTGCTTCACTCTGTTTGCTTGATGTACCAGCCGTAAAATATGTACAGTATATGTAATACTGCAAGCAAAAAGTAGTTATACATTGGACTTAATTTAAGCCAGTGAAATTCGGTTAATAATTGTCAGAACTAGAGGCTTAAATGATCCTCCTCAACCCCATGATGAATCTCCAATAAATATTGGTATGTGTCTGGTCCAGGTTGGACAATCACACTAAATGTTCCACAACGTCCTCACGTCAAAGACGGAATTCTGCATATGAAAAAACGCGAACGATATTGACTGGTTAGATAATCAGTGAGTAGCCGAATGTCAGCTACATTTAAATTTCTCTGCTATCTTTAAGTACCTTCAAAGCTTATTGTTTACCCACACAGAAATTACCACTACAAAATGGTTCGGGTCCAATAATAAGGATTGATGATCCTTCTTTGGTGAGCACGTCAGCGACTTTGTTACATTCTATTACGCATTGTAAACATTTTTATGTTTTTTAAATATCTACTATTAATTAAATAAATAACTAAAAAATATAAGAAAGAGAATGAGAAAAAGTGTGCTACAGACCCATAAGTTCTCGTCGAAGCTGAGCAGAGAGTATTATTGGCAAGTTTTGCAATCTTTCAAAGGATCTTCCGAGGTCTCTACAATTTGAGAACATATAATAACTCAGCAAGTCTCGGTGCTCAGCTCCACACACCACACTTTTTCACATACGTTTTCTTATATTTTAAGTTTCACGGACAAATAATCCAGCAGGTTCTGCAATTCACTTCCGACTGAATTTGAGCCAAGTTAGCTTTGAATTCAAATTGCCAGGGGTTGAAATTCACTCGGAAGTGAATTCCAGAATTTGCTCGATATTCGATCACAGATTTTTAATTATGCGATCATCGACTCCTGTATCTTATCAGTTTGTGCTAGGGAGTTCGATCATTCGGCTTTGTTTCCAAAACCGGTTTTCGACTTATTCGAAAAATTTAAATTTGAAAACAACCGGTTCTCTTTTTTCGAATTAAGAAAAACCTGGATAAACGGGTTTTATTTTACATAGTTTTCATACTTATGTTGGTATGAAGTCAAGTCCAAAAATTTCTGATTTGAATAGTGCTTTATCCGCCGTAGCCGAAAACTTAAGATATATGATATACTCTTCATTCTCAAATAACCTAGGATATATTCTTAAAACTATTTAGGGTTTTCCCTTGAACTGGAAAAGCCTTAAAAACTTCAAAAAACTCGAAATTTTATTGAGATTTCAAGATCTGTATAAAATGTAAACCTGTCTGTTCCATAAAAAAAATCCGGTTTATTCGATATTCGCAGGAACAAGATTTCAAAAAAATCTCCTATAAGTATCAAAAAAAACCGGTGGAAACCGGTTTGGAAAAACCGAGTCAATCACCCTAGGCTGTACCCCCGTCATTAGGCTTGTACCTTGACGGAGCGCTGCGATTTTTTGCCTCTCCTTCTGATTGTTTTTTTCCTAAGCTCCTCCCTAATCTCTGTTGGGCCTACTACATGTTAACGGACTAGGACCTTCGCATTAGGATGTACCAGTTAATCTTATATGTAGAATGTAGAATATTTGTTGGCTAGTTTGCCGATTCACCGCAGGGATATTTTACTCATTAAAAAAAATGTATAGCCACGCGCGCCCATATGTGTGACGCTTAGTTGTTGGTGATCGCTTCTTGATTGGTGTAATTGAAAGTTACTGTAGTTGGCTTTACTTCAAACATAATTACAAAAGATTGGTATGTATTTGGTGAAATTTTTCTCAGCTGCCACAGAACTGGCAAAGCAGTGAAATTGACTTTTACAATATGTCGGAAAAGACATCTTACTCTTATTATTATTTATTGTGATAAAGGGAAAAAGGGAAAACAATTTTTTGTGTACACTAATCTAGCGAGCGTCAAATTAAATTAATAAATACTTTAAATACACACTTTCTTTTTGATAACTACTGCAGTAAATTGGCGTAAGTTGTAGACCGAGCAGAGAGCTATAAGCATGAAACGAATGCCTTACTATATTTTTAATTTCTTTTTTTTTTAATTTTTTTACCGTCAACGAGGCGTATAAATCACGATTTTATCACATATCACGAATCTAGCAATTCCATCATTTGTCAATTTTTCAATTATGCTTTATGATCTGCTTCGGAAACTACTAACCAACATACATACATACAAGAATGCTTAAATGCTTAATAAGACCGAACTGCTACCACAACTCCCGTATGTTGTATGTAAGTAACTTTACTAAGATCGCATTATGTGCAACTCCACAAATGGCTGTGGCAACAACTTTTACCCCAACAAGAAGTCCACATGCGAACGAGCGAGCGAGTAAACCTTTTGTGGCAGTTCAGCAGCAATCAATTTTCACGCATGCCACTTAAGGCGCTGCCAAGCGCGTGCAACATAGCGCGCATCATCAACAGCAGCAGCAGCAACAGCCTAAACAAAAAATGCTTTAACGCGCTCGTGGCGGACAGACAACAGCCGCATGTACATATGTACATGCAGACAAGCTGACATTGTCAGTTACTAATTAATAATTTTCAAATTAAAATCCCATTAGATATGAAAATTGGATAAAGAAATTCTCGATAGCGCGCTAGGAGGCTTAACATTCATAGCGGCAGAGTGAGCGCGCATACGGGCAGGCGCCGTGCGCCGTGCGTCGTTGTATAAATGGAGCTATGGCGGCAGCACAGCACCGCGGTTAGTTTATAAAGCAGGCGTAGACGATGGTGGTGGATATGCGAGATACCTGCTCCTCGTACCAATCACCTGCTGTGTTTTTGCTACAGCGCTGCGCTGCATATTCAGTTAACGCCACATGTGCAACAGCGTGTCGCTTTTATTGTGTTTTTTTTTTTTTGTAACTATTCCAAACAAACGGTCAATTGAATTGATAGCATCACTAAGCTGCGGCAACAAATGGTTCACAAACATATGGGTATTCATATCGAAGACGGTTAGCAGGCGGTTGGCGCGGTCTTCCATGGTAAGCGCCTGTAGCCTTCGCTATGTTTGTTTCCTCCGCTTCTTGAATGGTGGTGCATATCCATTCATTAAAAATGCATTGCATCTCAAACCATTTGGCACAACGGTAGCAGGCGTGCAATTTGTAGCAGTGTGGCACGCGCTCCACTTACTTACTGAATTGCATGCATTCTTGTATGTAAATGCATTCTGACATTGCAATTGCAACTTAGCGCTCATATAGCGTATATATGTAGGTATGTAATTTGAGTTGCACTATTTTGATTGCGAGAAAATTGCACCTGTGGAAACTTGGTCATTCGTTTGGCAACAATGAAGAGCGACACTGGCAGTCATTAGCTGCTGGGTTTACGATGTAAATTGTAAAAGTTTCCCTTTTTCTTATTGCTACATATGTACATATGTACATTACGGTGCATCACTCTCCATACAAAAAAAAAATTGGCGCTGTTTTTGCATCGGAATTATAAAAAGTACTATAATTTAAAGCTTGCGCCAAAATATTTCAGAAAAATTTTAAAATTCGAGTGGGCTGCAGCGATTTGAAAATACCTAAAAATATCTAATTATTTCGGTTCCTCTGAAAATTTTTTTAAACATTTCAGAAATTTTGAGCTGAAACTCTGCTACTCAAATCATCTGAGGCGAGTTTTTCGAAAAATGTTTTTAAAAACTAAATTTATTAAACAAAAAAAAATTGATCTTTCTTGTTATTTTTAAATCGCTCATATAAATCGTCCTATTTAGGCGGAAATATTAAAATATAATAAATTTTATAATTCCACTGGAAAAATAGCGTTTTTTTTATGAGGCACCCTAATGTACATACATCCGTATGTATTATCTGATTTTGGTGAAGACTTTAATTTACTTTTGCTACATATTTCACACAAATTAGCCACTTTCATTTATTTTGCTTGGGTTAATTTGTGTTTTTATTTTTATTTAGTTGTTTTCATTTTTTTCATTTAAGCTAATTGGCTTTTTTGTATATTTGTTTTCATT
>NW_023463062.1:0-15689 GCF_013731165.1 Rhagoletis pomonella | reverse complement strand
TATCTAAAGTCATTTACCAAAAATTCAAAATGGCGGATCCAATATGGTGGACGAAAATTAAAAAAAATCGGTAGATTTCTATGTAGCTGGGTATCTGGGGGTTTTCTGGGTTGCTGATTACGAATCTAAAGTCATTTACTTAATTGACTTTATTTACTTCGGAACGAGCATTTTCATCAGACATTTCTTTCAATTTACTAATCACATAATCACGGACACCTTGTTGTCTTCTAGAAGTTTCAGCAACACTTCTCTAAATGTCAAACAACTCACTTCTTAAGATTTTCTGTACCATGACTAACATTTAAGATCACAGCAAGAAACACAAATAAATTTTAGAAAAAAATTTATAACAGCGCTTAAAGATTTGCATGCCTGTTGTATAATTTTTTAATTTCAGAAAGCAGAAAATTCGCGAGTTACTATTTTTTTTAACTCTTACATAACCAAAGTTTTTATCACTCCAAGTATTTTTCTGTTTTAACACACAACTTGATGGATAAACAAAAAAGGATTGAAATTGCGTAAGTATTTTTTGTATGAAATATTTGCACAAAGGACTGTATATGGCGTATGAGTAATATTTTTTTCCTGCTCACATTTCATACAAAAGAATTTTGCGCACTTTGATTTGAATACTCCTTACTTTTTTATTTTTCCATCGATTTTCTTCATTAGTAGCTTGTTTTTGTTTGTTACCTTCCTTTTATTAGCTCGGGATGTAACTATGTAATATTGATGCGCATAAAAGATGCAGCGATTTCTATTCTCAAGTTACATACCTGATGACAGTACGAATGGCAATTATAATAGGGAGACTTTAGTTTTTTAAACTATAATTTTATATTAGAAGAAGCTTTACGCAAAAAAAAAAATTTACATCGAATTTGTTTTTTTTTTTAATTTTTTCCCTGTTAAAGCTATTTTTTTTTCAGAAGCAGTACTGCAGTTGGATTAAACGCGTTGATAAAGTGGAGTGACACGAGGTTCACACACTATAGAATTGAAAGATGTTCCTGAAAAATTAGCGTTCTCAGGCTACACAGCATCATATTTTGATCTGAGAAACTGTTTCCACACAAGGATCTCCTCTTGGAGCCAATGAAAAGATGACCTAGGCTTAAAATTGTATTCTAATTCTGTGGCCATACTATACACGAATGGCGCTAAAATAGACCTCAATACTCCTCATTAGAGCTTTCAGTCAGCCTCTGTTTAAGGTTGCCACATTTCTGTAACTAACAGCTATCAATAAAACTGCAAGATGATGATGGGTTCTTCTCTTAACCTGAATGCAGTGGGCATCTTCTTTGATAGTGAGACAGCTATTAGAGCCGTTTGATTGTGGCTTATTCCAAATAAGTAGGCATAGATGCACGCTACAGATATATAATGGGCGGTCAGGTTTTAAGGTTATATTAGACAACCCGAGTGACTCCGCTATCACCTTGCGAATTCAGTAAAATTACTTCTGTTTTAGCTGCAGCAAGTCGAAATCATAGACCAATTTTTACAGATGTCACCGATAGGCATAAATCCGTTTGTCGGCTTGGACCGTGACTTGAAAACATCGCCAAATGGCTTTCTCCTTTGAAAAGTTTCGTCAGTTGTTCTTCACGAATGTAGATAAGTTCTTCTTCAGTTGGTCCTTGCATTGTACTCGTGTTCACCCTTGCTTTTGTTGTCCACCCATGGATGCAGCTTTAAGGAATCTTTTACGGGAGCATCAGCATTCATGCGTACGATATGACGAGGCCATAGATCTTGCGTAGAATAGTTTTCTTGAAACCCTCCAAAGCCTTCGACTTCACTGAATTTTCTACTACCGACTACACCGACCACCCAACCGCACTATATCAACATCAATTTCATGAGCCAAATCTCCATAAGAGATGAATGAGGATAGGACATGGTCAAGGAAAACAGATCAATTCATGCTTACATGGATGGATACGGTGACCATTCGTACCGATTTTGAGAAAATTGTCCCGCTGACTATTTTTTTAAAAGTCGGGACGTATAAGTGTCCGGATACAAATATTTTGGAAGTTGTTGATTCCAATATATTTTTTTACGAACTACGTAATTATGAATGCCGCGTCGATTTCTGCCTTTTTAGCATTTAACTCTGCTGAAGATTCGATTTAATTTAGCCTGGTTTATGTATTTGTAAAGATGAAATTGATATCACCAATCTGATTATATGTAATTTAAATATAAAATAGCATATCATGGGAAGACTTATGAGTAAAGGGATCGGATTACAGAAAAAGTATAAAAATTAATATATATATTTTTTTATATCTACTCGTTATTTAATTACCAATAAATTCCGGCCAAAGTTTAGTTGTTACAGAATCGGGGTAATTAATGCCAATCTAATAACTTTAGTTCACTCAGTTTATTTACTATCACAATTTTAACATTTTATTTCAAATAAATCACTTTATTTCATTATACACAACCCACGCCCTGTATAACAATCGACATGCACATGTATGTAAATGGCTTCACTAACAATGATAATAAAAATGCTGTTAGGTAACCCGATTGCAGTGTGCTCGTTCGCATTTTTGACTACACTTCACTAACCAAGACCCAGGCATTTCCAATTCCTTTACTGTGCTTTCAACTTTCTTGACAATTGAAAAAGAAAATATGCTGCACGCTGTGCTGAGTGCATATATGGGTTAAGGATGCATGTTGCTATTTGTATGGTAGTGATTGTTGTTGTTGGTGTTTGCATTACTATTTAGAGTTAGTTGCATACTTGCAGAACTGATTTCCAATGTTGGCAAAACTTTTGGTTTGCAATGGAAAGTACATATATATTTATGTATGTTATGCACATTAGGGGGGGAAGGAAAAAATAATTTATTTTTGTCTTTCCAGGCACCCTATCAGATTTGTAGAATATCAAAAATAAGGGGACATGCAATTTCTTATTTTGAAAATGGTTAATACTTGTGCCGCCGGAGCAAAAAAATAAAATAAAAGTACACAAGTGCCATGAGGTGCTGGGGTCATGATATAGGCTGCGGTCTTTCAAATTTAGAAGATTATTATTTGAGTTTTTCCACCGAATGTTGTTTGAACGACATGAAGTGAAATATAAGACGAGATTTTAATACTACCCTGCGGAATAATGAAGCTATTCTTGCCTCAAAAGAGGTTTATTTTCATTATACATAGCAGTTTATTTAAAATGTTAAAGTTATTTTATTGATTTGATGTTTAAAATTGCTTAAAAAAATAAAAAGTGGTAATGAAATATATTTAAATTTAATCAAAAATAAATTTAAGGAATTGGTCCAAAGGAGTGACAATCTATAAATCAATGACTTTACTTTATCGCAAATTTTAGTTTTTCTTCTGCCACTATGTAGAGTAGCGCGCTGATTCCGAAAGTCGAGTAAATTTTTTTCCTGTGAACAAATTCTTGAGATATTTTCAGGTTATTAATTTGGTTCCACATTGGAAATTTTACAGAAAATAAAAATTGCCTTTTTCGCTTGTAAAAAATATCCATGTTTTTAAAGTAATTTTGAACAGTTTTGGACAAGTTTTTCACATTTAACTTCTACAGCATACGGCACATTAATGGGGGAAAATATATAAAAACAAAAGAGTTTTTGTACATTTTTTTATGATGCAAGTCAAGCTACTAACAAAGATAATCGATAGATAAACAAAACATTTGTGTGGCAAAAGACAAAACAAAAAGGGCTTTTAATACTTTTGGTAACTTTTTGGTAATCTTTTAAAAAAAAATTGGTAACATTTTTTCTAAGTGTGTGGCAACCGTGCAACTGGCAGTGAATTTTCTGTGTGTTTTGGACCACCCTAATGCATGTTAGCAGGCGGGCGTTTTTAGCGGTAGGTCGCGTTGCCTTTGTAGCTGTGCTCGCGCTTGAGTGAATGCGTGTTAAAGAGCATTTAGTAGTAAAGACGCGAGAATTTGCATTTCTCTTCCGAGTTCAGCGCGTGTTACGATTTTTTTTAGTGATTTACATACTCTTTGTATGCTATTTTTCATTTTCGATTTTTGTGTGCCTTCTGTGTGTAGTTATGTATGTATTTTTTGCCAAATCGTGAAAATCGATCAAACTCTGGTCGCTTGTCGGCGGTGTGTTGCTATTTGTAGGCTTTTATGTTTCCGAACTTGTGTAAATTTGTATGAATTTTATTTGTTAAATGAAATCTAAAGTGAATGTATGTAGATGTACATAGGTATGTTTATTTTACCTGTGAATCACTACTAAATATTACAAGGTGCAGTGGCGTGTCAGCCACGTCAGTGTCAGGCGCGGCAGCTTTTCCAATTTACTAGCGTTATGCGCTTGGCATTTATTGATTGCCGCTCGACTGTGGCAACACCCACATACACATAGCCACACAAGCCATTTATTGACAGTTCTAAAAAAAGTATTATTTTTCTTCTATTTAGCTCTTTTCTTTTTTGCTATCGCATAGTGCTTTCTACATATAGCTTAAAATTTTTATGATTGTAATCCATTTTACTTCCTCGCGCCGTATATGTCTGTTATTCCGTGGTTATTTTTCCATTCATGTAACTAAATTTATTTATGCATATGCACATGTTTCTGAAGAATTCTAGTATGCAACAATATTTTCTTATTATTTTCCCATCGCTGCTGGTGATTGGCGGGTGTTGTCTGCCACTCGTCACCATATTTATTGTATAAAGTTATAATTACACTGTAGGGAAAGTCGCAAGTTTTGTAATGGCACAAAAAAATTAGCTGCTAACGAAGAAAATCGAATAAATAAGAGTTGTGAATGGTCAAATGAAAATGCATGAAATTGAGCAGGAATGAATGTTACTCATACGCCATGTATATCGCCATACACGTACATACTCTTCCATAGGGTATGAATACGGTGACCATCTGTACTTTATTTTTCAAAGGTCAGTCCTTTTCGTGAGCGGCTGTTCTTTGACTTGACTTTATTTATTTTTCTAAAAATCCATTTTGGCATTTATTTCAAAACCTGTCCTTTAAAAGTACTCTTTTTTTGATAGATATTAGGCTGGATTTTTTAGTTCACTTTAAAAATTAGTTCACTTCTAGTTCGGTCATCTCAATAAGCTAGCTCTTCTGAGTTCACCTAATTAAACTAGTTCGGTAGGAAGGGCTGAGTTACAGAACAACAAAAATATATGTTTTATAAAAATATATGTCGCAATAACGACAGAATTCAGTCGTCTTTCTCCACAAATGGATGTTTATGGAAATTATTTAACTTTCTTTTTTCAATTGTGTTTTCGAATTGCGAGTAAATTGCGCTTCGCTTTGGCATCTGAAAGAGAAATCTTTTGTTAAAAAAAAGCGGTGGCGGAGAAAGTGCTCAATGTTCTTTAGCTTCTCTACGTTTCTGCAACTGTGGTGGAAATTCCCAGATGAGAAGCCTTTACGCTCTTTGTGTATTTCCATTGACTAAAAACCAACCTCTGAGCTAATGGAGAGACGATCAATGAGAACTAGAGACTGATCGACTGAAAACTGTTTGAATAAAATCAGATCTGAGCCACATTTAGCTCGTTTTAACATAGTTTGGTTTACGGCATTAAGGTCAAAATTGAACGACTACAGATTAGTCCCTTTCCATGCCAGATCCCTCCATCGCTGAAAATTTAAATGGAAATAGAGTCTAGATTTTTACATAGCACATTTAAAATTTTGTTATCAAAGCAGGCATGCAAGAGTTTTGCCTAGGACCATTTCAGCTAAGCTGAAGTTTGTCGCAAAAGAACCGGAAGAACTTCGGGAGCTTTGGTGGGTGTGGAGGGAAAGGCCCTCAAATTACGTAAAAACAAGTAAGAAAGTCTAAGTTCGGGCGGGGCCGAACATTAAATACCCGGCGCAAGTATTACATATATGGCTTTTCACCTTTCCGAAAGCTACCGCTACATGGTAAGCCGGGGTGTATCAATTTTGAATAAATTAGCGTCCTTAAATTTCGAAATATTGACGTTTCAAGCATTTCTAAAATTTACCGTTAGATGAAAAGCCGTAATTTTAGTCCGATTTCAATAATTTTGAACGTTTTGCTTTTATGTGGCAAGCACAATAACCATACCGAGTTTGGTACAAATTGGTGGAACGGTTACCGAGATACATATATGTGATCATAAGTGGGCGGTGCTACGCCCATTTTCCAAAATGTTATGATAAGTGTATTTCCTGGTAACGAATTGTTGCAAGCATCAATTTTGAATAAATTAGCTTTAATATTTACTGATTTATCGAAGATTTCGTATTTCTCCAAATTACCGTTATATGGGATGTGGGCGTGGTTATTGTCCGTTTTTTAAAATTTTCGGCCATTTGGTATCCTGTACCAAGGCCAATAACTGTGCCAAGTTTGGAAGAAATCGGTGCAGCGGTTGCCAAGATATACACATGTAACCATAAGTGGGCGTGGCTACGCCCATTTTTCAAAAATTTATAATATTCTTATTTTTCGTCTAAAAGTTATTGCAAATATCCATTTTGAGTGAATAATCTTCAGTAGTTACTAAAATATCGCAGTTTTTGTATTTCTGAAAATTACCGTTATATGGGAGGTAGGCGTGGTTATTGTCCGATTTTGCCCATTTTCAATACCATCCGTCCTACGCCCGAAAGAAGTACACGTACCAAGTTTCGTTAAGATATCTTAATTTTTACTCGAGTTATCGTGTGCACAGACGGACGGACGGACGGACGGACGGACGGACGGACGGACAGACAGTCACCGCTTAATCGATTTCTCTTTTCATCCTGATCATTTATGTATACATTTGTCTATATCTATCTCGATTCGTTTTGCATGTTACAAACAACCGTTATGTGAACAAAGTTATAATACCCTTGTGCACAAGTGCGCTCGGGTATAAAAATATATACTCTTCAACAGGGAATCTTTATGCCTATTGTGTACCTGGTCATAAGAAAATCACAGAAATCGAAATTGTAGTAGATAAGATGGCCAATACGCATTTCATTTAACACTCGAAAAAGAAAACTAAATACGGAAACAAAAAAAAAATATAAAAAATTAGGCAAACAAGGAGACGGAGAGGTAGGCTATGTGAAGGTGAAGTTCTTTATCCACCTGAAAAATTACCAATGAAGGAGAAGCTCGATGCATACTCGTAATATCGCTGGCCACTAAGAGACTGCAGAACTATAATAAATATCCTGGCAAGATATATGTATCTATCTATTCTGAGTGCAGAAAAAGGTTAGCTAAATATATTTCCGAAAATATAACGAAAGAATGTAACTAAAATAATGTTTCGATGGATCCCAGAAAATTATCTTGGCCTTGGTAATAGCAAAAATATGGTTCATTATGCTCTAAAAAAATCTGTGGGAAAGATTAAAATTTTTAGTCAATATCTTAGCCTCGCCCAAGTCCATCAAAGTTCATTGTGCTCAAAAAATAAAAATTAATAAATTAATTAATTAACACATTTTTTATAATAAACTTGCAATTATCTTCGAAAGTATTAGTCCTACATAATTTGGTGTATGGACCATTTTTGTAGAGAATCGAAATAAGCTAAGAAATTTCGTTTTTACCATTTGAACTTTGATGGACTTAGCCTAAGATGGACGAGCCTAAGATATCGACCAAAAGTTTTAATCTTGCACACAGATTTTTTTAGAGCATAATTAATCATATTTTTGCTATTAGCAATCAAAATTTTAAAAAAGCGCATTTTCGTCCCGCGCTAATGCTTACTATACCAAATACTACATTTTGAGTCGGGTTTCGGACGCATTGCAGGATTTTTTTTTTACGTGCTCGAATATATTACGTACATACAAACAAATGTACATATGTACATACAGTATCGGTCATATCTATAGCACGCCATTTCAAAGTGATATTGTGTGCCACTTATGTTAATTTATTTATTTTTAAGAATTTTCAATTAAAATATAGTTCATTCTCAGGCAAACCCGATATAAACCCAAGTTTAATAATTTGTAGAAAACTACAAAAAAGTGCAACAAATTTTCACATAAATCTCAATTTTTTTTTCTCGGAAGCGTTATAATTTTTTTGGGTACACAGTTTTTTAGTCCCTTCAATTTTAGTCTGATAATGTGCAAATTTCAAGTGGCGCTATGAATTACTGTTCATTTTTTAGATTTTTTTTTGTCGCATTGGCTTCCATATAATGAATAAACTCCATTTATTTGTATGTGGAAGAAATCCGCAACACCTTTGGCGAAAAAAATTCTAAAAAATCGACGGTAACTTTAAGCCACTTGAAACTTGCACATTATCAGACTAAAATTGAAGGGACTAAAAAACTGTGTACTCAAAAAAATTCTAACACTTCCGAGAAAAAAGTTTGAAATTCAAGTGAAAATTTGTTGCTTTTTTTGTAGTTTTCTACAAATTGTTAAACTTGGGTTTATATAGGGTTTGTCTGAGAATGAACTATATTTTAATTGAAGCACTTGAAATTAAATTCAGTATTTTGCGTGTGCAAGGAATTTTATAATGCCTTTCTACTTTAATTCTTCTCTCTCTCTCTGAACTTATACCTTTGTGTTTATCTAACAGATTAGGATAAAAAGCCTTAAAAGTACTTATTTAAGTTCCTGCGCTATTTTGAAAATGGTTGGATCCAAGTGTTATGGGTAAATGAACTTCTGCTTGTTACTACAGCGAGATTCGTTTGCGATAGCCGGTAGTACATAGGTATTAAGTTTCTTTATACAATTATTTAATGAACTTCCTTTATCGCATCGCAAAGTAGCATTTTATATCTGTCAAGATTTATTAATTTTTATTAATTTGCTTGCATTAGGCGAAAAAATTAAGTATGTACTCTGTCAAAAAGAGATCGCAATACAGTGCCCGAGATCAATGACACAGCGGATCTGGCAATCACATGTTCCGCGCGCTAATGTACGTCATACGCACAGGTCGCGAAGAACCAGCTTCGCCAACAAGCTACAAAAAGCGTTGGCAACAGCGCCAGTGATATTTATTCGCAATAATGCGGAGACAACTCGCTAATAACACTGGTCTACAAATTTCAACTTTTTTTCTGCGAATAAGACGGGACCTGGTGTTTCTGAACGGATTTTTCGTGCTGAACACGAATCCGGGGTCAAAAATGTCCCATCACGTCACGTTTTCGAGAAAAAAGGGGTTGAAACCCCTAAAAACAGCGTTTTTGGCCATTTTCGAAAAATTATAGAGCTGAACCCTGACGTGGTACAAATTTTGCATATATCAGAAATTAAAGGCTAAACCGTGCCCTTTCGAATGAGCCCTATGCCGAATTGATCGCGTGCACCCTTAAAGCAGGGGGTGTATTTGTGTTTAGGGGTGCAGGAAAAATTGATCACAGAAAGAATTTAATCTTAAACGATCATAGAAAATTAATAATGCCAAGGTTTTAACTATATTAAAAGTCGCTGATTACGAATCTGCAGTTAGATTTTAAAAATTTAAGATGACGGGTCGAATATGGTGGATATAAAAATTGGACTCCTAGACACAAATACACCCCCTGATCTAAGGGTGCATGCGATTAATTCGGCATAGGGCTCATTCGAAAGGGCACGATTTAGCCTTTAATTTCTGACATATACAAAGTTTGTAGCACGTCAGGGTTCAGCTCTACAATTTTTCGAAAATGTCCAAAAACGCTGTTTTTAGGGGTTTCAACCCCTTTTTTCTCGAAAACGTGACATGATGGGAAGTTTTGGACCCCAGATTCGTGTTCAGCACGAAAAATCCGTTCGGAAACACCAGGTCCCGTCTTATTCGCAAAACCCTTGTAGACCAGTGTAATTATACTCTCTGCGCTACACCCCTTTTGCGCCTGCGTAAAAAACACGTTCGTAATAAAATTCATTAGTTTCAACTGTGGCAGATTTTCTAACAAATTAAATTTTTGCTTTGTTGTTGGTACTTGCACGGTTGCCTAGTAAAGTGACTGTGATTTCTAGCCTTTTGTTGTTTATACGAGTGTGATGGCAGCACGAGATGTCAAAGTGGCGACAACGTGGTTTGGAATGTCCCATTCCAAGTGGGCATCGATGCGTGGTCAATGACGAATATTTACGAAATTGAAATGAAATCGCCAGTGTCTTTCAATATTTTCTACATTGACATACATATATGCATACATATATACACAATTACTTATTATGTATCTGTGCTACATTTGCAATCGATAACGTTTTGAGCTGCCTCATCGACTTCGGTAGAGTCCAATAAAGCACGCCAGTCGTCGTGGATTTTAAACTTTATTTTTTTTGGGAAACAATTTTAATAGTTGATCCTACTGAATTGGGGCCTCCAAATAATTTTTTTTTTCATTTCAAAATTGGTAAAAAATTTATAAAAAAATATAAAAAATAAAACACACGGTAAAATGTATTGGAAATTGTTTTTAGCACCCTATATTAAGGGTTAACTATTCTATTTCAAAATTTGTAGCTGTGTGCTTTCAGCGGCGCCAAGGTAAACTTAAAATGCCATTTTCTCGATAACCAGAGCTAATCTGACAGTTAGGTCAACTATCAACACCTTTGCATAAGTTTTGAACTTGCACAGTGTTTTCAATGTCACCAAAGGGAAAGGGGTGTGAGTTGATTGCACGGTTAAGACTTGAGGTTGTAATTTTAAATTTTTTGGACTACAAAATTACTTAAAACTATTAACTGGTTTAAAAAGTAGACAATAAAAGATAAAAAAGGCAGCAGTCCCAGCTCGGTCTAAAAATTAAGCACAAATTTTTGACCATGTGGGATTGAGCTGGAATGTGTAGAGGTTGTTGGAGTCATGCGGGGAGTCTATTTGCCGGACACTCATTGAGGGTATTGGGGTCGAGTATGGACAGGTATCTGTTGAGACGGCTGCAATATCCAGACCGTAACTGGCAGTAGAAGCTCCGTGTCTGCTACAGGTGGTAACTGGGCTCAGAGCACGGCATTCATAGGCCGGGAGTCGTGGTAGGTAGTGACCGACTCCCTATGAATACCGTTGATTACTCGTCGGTACGTCGCACCGTGTTTCGACTATATGGAGGCAGTTGATAAAAAAAAAACAGTTGGGCTTTGAGAGCGAAAAGAAAAAGACATTCAAAAATTTCACGTGTGTCAAGTTAGCACTACACTTTTCGAAATTGGAAAAGTTAACTACGGCATTAATTGTAGTGTTTTTGTTGTAAATTTGTTGTGGAAAGAAAAAATTTGTAGCTCTCGTTTTTTAAGAAAAAATGGTATGTAGTGCTAACTTGACACCATACACCTAGTCGATAGAATTGAGATATTGAAAATGTTATAACGGCATTAATTGTAGCTTTTAACTTTAAAATTTGTTGTGGAAAGAAAAAATTGTGTATGGTGTCAAGTTAGCACTACATACCATTTTTTCTTAAAAAACGAGAGCTACAAATTTTTTCTTTACACAACAAATTTTAAAGTTAAAAGCTACAATTAATGCCGTTATAACATTTTCAATATCTCAATTCCATCGACTAGGTGTATGGTGTCAAGTTAGCACTACGTACCATTTTTTCTTAAAAAACGAAAGCTACAAGTTTTTTCTTTATGGTTTATTTTATTTGCTTTCATTTCCCGTATCTCGTATTACGATTATTCAATTGGTTCGTAAGATATACGTGATTAAGTGAAACCACTATTTTTTAAAGCTGAATAACGGTAAATGGCATATATCTCGAAAAGTTATTCATAGAAAAAAAATGATCTCGATTTTGGGTATCACCGAGGAATTCTATATGGGAATTGGATAGTGGCATCTATAGAACATTTTTGCTGTAAACCAGTGTTATTAGTAAAAAAAAAAGTGTGAGTATCGATTCGTCAGGTCTTAAAACTAAACGCATGTTTTAGAGAATTTTATGTAGTTTTCGAATATATAATTGCATTTTTTCGCGCGACTTTTATATATAACTTTCGATTTTCTTAATTTTAGTGTTTCAACTTCTTTTTGCGTAATTTCGCGAAAATAATTTTTCGAACAATGGAAAAATCACACCAAACATTGGGAGAAAAGTGAATATTTACACCTATGTAATCTTTTAGTTAATCCTTTGTTTTCTGAAAGTGGAAAGCAAGATACCAAAATTACCCAAAATTCCTTCACATTTATTTACTGGGCCCACATTTTTAACGAGTTGTAGACGTTGTAGTGATCCAATCTTCGCCATATTTTATATTTAGGGTTTTCTAATAAAAGAGAGAGCACAAACTAAATTTCATCGAAATCGGATGAAATTTAATATTTCCGCCCTCAAAGAGTGGAGGATGGGACAATTATCTTTACCAAATTTCATAATGTTCTATTCCTAAGTAAAATTATAGCACGTATCAGATTTCAGCGAAATATAGTCGAAACATTGTACGTTGTCGGGCCCAGTGGTTGGTCCATGTATGTATGTTTGGACCGCGTCCATGTATACCATTAGGTGCCCTCTGAGGCTCATCCATGAGCCACGAGGGTCTCTTGGGGTGTTCACGTCTGTGGCATCCCACCAGAAAGCGCTTGCTAAGCCTTACGGCCTCGCTGTGCGGGTGGTGCTCAGGCGATATCGTAAGGCATTCTGTCCGCGTCCGGAGTACGGTGTTCTGGTAAGTCTTTAGCTTCGTCCAACTAGTCCCCGGCGTCCAAAGCGGCGCCACATAGTTCAGAACCGGCCGGCCAATTTATTTTTTCGTCATAAATCTCGGCTGGCCTTAGTCTTCCTGGCTGAGGAGCATTGTGGATGTACAAACTATCAGTGATAAATCTCTGGAACTAGTTTTGGCACTGACGACCCTTTAGAGGAACGAGGACATATTCCACTGATTTCAGTGCTGCCAAAGTATTCTAAAAACATCTGTTGCTTACAAACGCACTGACTTTTTACTACACCCAACGAAACAAAGAAAACATGCCGTTGACTTTGCTATTCTAAATGATTGAAGGCTTTTGAAGTTCTGTGATTTTATGGCATTGCAAACAGTTAAATATATGCATATACATACATACATGCTCAAGTACACATGCACTTACATATACTAGATTGACATCAATTTGTCGCATTATTGATCAAACAAATTCTCAAAGAAAAAAAAAATTTCACAAGCAAATACACTAATAAAACCAACTCACAAGAAGGAACTAAATAAAAGTTAACAGTTTGTTTGCGGCGAAACTAAAATTATGTTAAAATTTCAAAATCCAAGCCTCAACAAAGCTTGAAGTTATTGCAAAAATAATGAATTAATTGTGCAATTTCGCTTTTAATGCCAAAAGTTTGAAAAGTGCGAGTTCAACAGTTTCGTTTTAATTAAATAAAACCTAATTTTCGTTTTTTATATACATATGTACAAACATGAATACTTTGATATCTATATAAAACAAATATGTACATATACATATTGTAAGGCTGTATGTGCACGTTGTTTTTTTTGTAATTAATTGCAATTGCAATCAACCGTTCAATTTAGCCTCGTTTTGCATGAGTACAATTGGCTGCCTGGCTATCAGTAGCAGCCGAACTGGCTGGACGAGGCGAGGTTCACCGATGGCCATTATAAATACATACATACATACATATGTATGCACTAACAATGAGACATACATATGCATGCGCTTGTGTATGAATTAGCACTAAATAGAGCTTAAACCAATTATAGTGCGCAAACAATGCATATCATTTATCAAACATTTTGCATGCAAGATTGTAACACTTAAGTACATAAGTACGTAGGTACTTAGTATGACTGATCTGATTGCAGCGATTCCAATATCAACCAGTTGATCCACTAAGTATGTATGTATTAGGTAACGTCCAGCCAACTTCTAATGCTGTTGCACTCTGCCCGAGCTTAATTAGGTAACTTTGCAACTTTAATTTCATACATACAGATCTGCCTATGTACGTTTGTATGCATGTACTTAATATGCATACATTTCTGTTTGCCTTTAAAAACCCGGTAACCGATTGAATTCAGAGCTATCACATTACAATTGTAAATTGCGGCTGAGGCAAGCGGCTGTCTTTGGTTACAAACCGACACACCAGGTCAACAGTTAAATAAATCAAGCAACCAGCCAATCAACTAAGTATGTAAGCCCAGTAGTATGTGGTGAGCAGAAAAAAAAAACAAAAAATTAAAACTGGAACGTTTTTTATATCATCATTTTATACTTGTTTGTATGCTTATGGGCATGCATTTGTGTATGTATGTACATACAGTGGGGAGCAAAAAGAGTACAAGCTATAAAACTGAATACCCAAAAATTTTATAAAAATTTAGATTAAAAAGGTAAAATTTTAAGGAAGTTTGAAAATTGATTTATATATTTCAGTTAAAGCATGCATATTAACAAAAATCACCATGTATTCATTTTTGCTCCCCACTGCATATGTATATATACATGTAAAAATTCATACATATGTATGTATGTATGTATGTAGCTACAATAAGTGTGTTTGATTGTTTTTAACAATATTTTACTGGTTTTCAATGCAGCGTTGTTATTAAATATGCAAACCGCAAAAATGCTATCATATTCATAAGTACTTACGTACCTACATATTTATGTAAGTATATGCGTGTATGTATGTGAATGTATGAATATCAATTTTAATATAAAACACCCAGCAGAAAAAAAAACTATCAATTGATAAAAAATAACCCACTTGTAGTTTGCTATTTTGCGGGATTTCGATAAAATATATTACTTTTAGGTAACTACCCCTGCAGCAAATCAAAGTGGTTCAGAATTCCCGCCGAACTAGCGCGACAAGGGACTATAGAGGTTTTTCATCTAACCGAAATCAATACTTTCAACTGTCTTTTTTAACATGCCGATGTCTTACGAAGTGGTAATTGCCCCCCTCTGCATAACTATTGAACTAATTTGGAACTGGTTTCATTTAGAACAAATCTAGGGCAATACGTATTTTTATGAGAAAAATGTTAAGACTCGATTATTGGATATTTTTCTTTACATTTATCGATTGCATTTTATTTTACATATTTTATAAATTTTTTATTTTATTCTTATTTCATTTTTATTAAGTTTCATATATTTATCTGCATTTTTCAACTGCCTCCACCGCGATTTGAACTCGCGACGAACGATGTTGGAGTATTGTACGAGAATTAAGAATTTGTACATTTTCTTCTCAGCTTCCACATGCTAAATGTGAGAAATTTTGACTACAGAGCAACTAGCTCACACAAGTTTTAACTGTCCCGCTCCGCAGCAGTTCAGAGATAGTTCTGAAATTTGTAGGACGGAACCAGTGCTTTGCCAGACTTTCTCTAAATTTTGCTGCTGGGTACAAAAAGCTAACTTGAAACTAGTTGAAAAGGGAGTTAGGGGAGTGTCAAAACTCGAATGTCACTAGTGAAAAACCCTAAATTTTTGAATCATGCAGCAGAATATGTAAACAAATGTTAAATAAAGTAAATAAATAAACGAATAAAAAAATATTGCCTTTCTTATTGATATTTTATGTCCAAAAGTAGTTAGTTGACATCAACTGCATAGGTATCCCCCCTTGACTATTTCGCAGCCATCGCCATAGAAATATAATTAGGCTTTCCTCAAAGAAAATATACAGATAATAGTGACCTTTAGTTCCTTCCTAATCAACTTCAAGTTAAGCATAGCATCGAGCAAAATGT
>NW_023463061.1:0-15695 GCF_013731165.1 Rhagoletis pomonella | reverse complement strand
CATAAATCATATCAACACTAACAACATGCTACAAATACAAAGCTGACAACAGCAATCGCATGCAACAGCCCACAACAAGTCGATCTGGTTTTTGTGTGAATGTCAAACTGAGCAAATGCAAAAGCGGCTAATAAATAAAGATAAATGCCACACATACCACTTGCAGGCAATAAAAACCAAAAAAAGCTAAACTTAAATTATCTAAATATTATTTAAGAAAAAACGATTTTTTTTCTGTGTCTGCTGTGTGCTGCAGCACTGAAGTTCACCTGTCGCTGCTCAAGGTTAAATGCAGCTGTTGCGCGTTGCCGGTGTGCCACAGACATGTGACAGCCGGAGCGACTTGCAAAGTTGCATGTTGGCAACATGTTGCTGCGCTTGTTAGCACGTCAATGTTGCGTAAACACAACAAAGTCGCTTGCTAGCTTGCTTGCTTATGTTAGCTTAATATCTAAACGCGTGATAGATCATTAATTTGCATTAGTGTTTGCCTGTTTACGCCATATAAATTGTGGTTTAATATTTATATGCACATTAGAGCGTGCCGAAAAAAAATGTTGCAAGGCAATTTCGTCAACATTTTTTTTAATCTTTTTTTAACATCAAAAGTATGATATATATGTATCGATGTTATGGTCTCGGTAGACATTTTTTTGGTCCGAAATTCATTGACCTCAAGTACCCCGTTTTAGTAGTAACCCACCCGATCTTAGTTCTTGCCACCCTAATGTCATTGTATTAAATATCGTCGAAAATTCTTAAACTTTTGTTTAAGTAGTATTTCGATCCGAAGGCAATTTCGATTTTATTTTTGTGATGAACATTTTTCGTCATATCTTATTCAGGGTTGCATCTCAAAGAACCATTGATCGATTTTTTGTCTCGGTAAGACAATTTTTTCGTTTCAAAGCTCATTGGCCTCAATTACACCGTTGTAGTACATACCCACCAGATCTAAGCTCCTTTTACACTAACGTACCACCCTAATGTGCGTAAATTAAAGCTCACAAAAAATCATTAAACTTTTGAAAAGGGAGTATTTTGGTGATTATGGTAGAACTATTTAAAAAAAAAAAGTATAGCCAAATGTAGATGTCACCGAAAGATGTAAGAAGGCGACCCCAGGTTCGACCAAAAAAAATTTATTCGAAATTGCCTTGCAAATTATTTTAGACTCAGAGAGAGCGACCTTTTTTTTGTTTACCTGTAAGGTGGTACGGTCTAATGTACATACACAGGTATACTTTTGTCGCTTTTTTAATTATGTATGTAAATAAGTGTGAAAAATTGTTGCTACCAAGAATGAGCTATGTATGTACACAAGTTTGTAAATAATTCGCGCTTAATTTTTGTGCTATGCGTTGGCTTATCGCATTGCCCGTTTAACCGTCTGTATGTCGCTCAGTCTGCCAACTTGTCTACACGCTTATCGCCCGTGTTTGTCGGTTGTCTATACAAAATGTTATTGAATTAAGTGCTGCCATTGCAATTCGATATGCCACAAAGAGCCGCACGAAATATGGAAAAACAACTAGAGCTATTTTTAAGAGCAGGCGGCAGGCGAGATTTCGATAGATTCGATTTAATTTACCGTAAATAGTTTAATAACGAAAATACGCAATATTACGCTTAAATTGTAACAGTAATAAGGATACTATGATAAACTAGTGAACCTGTACGGCGTTTAAATCGCAAAATGATTTGGTAAAAAATTGTACACAACCAGAGAAATTAAAAAAAAATTTTTAGCATACTTTCAAAATAATTTGGTGTAAATACGTAAGGTCCCCTTATAGTAAAAATTTATTTAATGATAAGAAATATATTAGGGTAACATTTTATTTAAATTATTCATTAAATTGTGCTGGCCGTTTTAACAGTTGGCAACCCTTTCCACAAATAGTTCCGAAACAAAGACTTTTTACATGTATGCAGTTTTATAGCCCATTTAGCTCCAGTGTAACAAAGTGAATGATTGAAATGGCTACAAAGTACCGTTGATTTTTAGCAACTTTTTTCGTTGGCGGTGTTGTGCATTTTCCTCCGTATAAAAAAATGTTTGACTTAACTTAGAATAACTTTTAAAGTGAATTTATGGAAAAATCATTAAGGACTTTTATACAGCCTTCAATTTCCTTCAAACTTATATATCGTTGATTCAGCTACGTTGACAGAAAATAGAAATCCGCGATAAGCGATTTTTACAAGCGTCTTTTTTCACTGTCCCGAAAATATTTCTCAAGGGATTTTTAAAAGAAAAGGCGGCCTGTTTTTTTGAAGCAGTGGCAACCCTAACCAAAAATCTCTAAAGCTTTCTTAAAATTGTTTATTTTCACACCAATGTTGATATTGATATTTCACATTACTTGTGTTTATTTTATTAAAATTCGGCTTTTCAAAAACGTGGCAACCCTCTTAAAAAATATTTCCAAACTAAAACCTTTTTGAATCTCTTTCGTCTTACGTTGTGGTATCCATTTCAATCAGGGTTCAGGGAAAAGTCTAAGGAGCTTTCTCTCCGAGAACAATTTGGGAACTTAAGTCTCAGGAACGTTCTGACAGAAAACGAAACGGGGAAAATTCCTCTCTAAACTATTCGCGAATGGAATGGAAGCGAGAATGCAATTTTTCTCGTAGCACTGCATTAGTTCGAAACGTTTGGAAATTAAAGTTAATCAAAAAAGAACTGAAAGATAATTATGCTTATCAAGTCAATGAAGGACTTAAGAAACGAACTTTTCTTGCACAGAAAATGGAAAATTGTGGCATAAATCGACAGTTGACCCTAATGGTAAATGATCTGGTAGTTGAAATCATGGTTCTCACTGAAATAATTTTTCATCCCAACACGCAGGCGCCCCTTCTTTTTTCGTATTCTAGTGCCTTTTCCTGCCTATTTTGCCATTTTATTTTGCCTCTTTTATAAATTTTAATGTCCTAAAAATCCGTTCCCTGCTCATAAGTCTAAATTGGTAAGGTTTTGGCAGAAATATTTAAGTTTTTTTAAACCAGTCCTTTAAAAAAGTTCAAAAACAGCACCAAAAATCTCGTTATTATGATTCCGTAGAAAATTTTTTAAAATATATTTGTGCAAACTTTTTGATCTAAAACTGTTTAGTCATCTGAGGTAATTTTTTTCCAAAATATTATAAAAACTGTTTTTGTTAATAAAAAAAACTCGATTATTCGAGGTATTTTCAAATCGGTCCAGCTCACGGAAATCTTAATATTTTTGCGAGATATTTTGGTGGAAGTCTACTGTACATAAGTTGACTATGATTACTTGGCCGTGCTATCATAGTAGCACAATTCCACTAAGTGCATTTTAAAATTTTCAGACAAATGTGATTAACGATTATATTTTTTGTTGTTTGTGTGAAATATTTTATTTTTATCAGTATTTTTCTTTGAATCAAAATATGTTGAAGTAAAAGTGAAAAAAAAAAATATTTTGCTGGGACTCCCCCTCTCTCCCCCCAAAAAAAAATCCTGGCTACGGCCCTGCATACTGTTATATCTTTTAAGTCAGGGGGCAATCCTCCTACATTTAATTCAAAAATAAAGCTTTTTCAAAACCATTTCGATTGATCCCCATATTGTTGTATCTCTTTAAACAGGTGGCAACCGTCCTACATGTGATTAAAAAAATAAAGCTATTTCAAAATCATTTCGATTGATACCCATATTATATGTAATATCAAATTGATTTAACTTTTTAAATAATTTTGAATAGAATTTTCTAACAGCTGAGAACCCTTTTCATAAAACTAAAACTGCATATATTACACGTCTACAGGCCAAGCCATATGATTTGACACCTTATTGTTGAAAATCGAACGAGCGATACAGATCAGATGTCGTGATGTTAAATATTTAACTCAAACATATCCAAACTGGTTTAAAAAATTTAGCTCCTCAGTCTTTTAGTAGTTAGGTTGCAGGCAAAATCACCTGATTCAGATATGACAATAATGTCACATGTATTCGCATTGCGCGAGTTAATCAAAGACCCTGTATAAATTGAAATATTCACAATTACCATTCCTTTTTGAGATTTTCTTTTTGCTATACAAATAACACTAAACTCATTGAAAAGTATTACGCTTTTACCTAATTACGATAACAAAGCATCTTTTGTTCCTCACCACCCAATATACATATGTATGTATGTATGTCAATGTTTATCAATCAATCCCTCCATATAGATACATACACACATACATACGTATATGCAAATTCTGAATTATCAATCGGCACGGAAGTAATTACTGAAGAGAGTTTAGCGATAAAATGCAAAAAATTCATATCAGCACTTTTCTGCTTATTTGTGTGTGGGACGGCATACATACATATATGAATGTATGTAAGTATTGTATTTGCATGAATGCCGTGAATTCATTGTAGCCGCGGAGGCGCTTTGATCATTTGCCATTAGAAATCTACACTGCCACCATATGTCATTGCAGCTACAAATGCAATGCTGATAAATACTTACATACAAACATATACATATAAGCGCATGATCGTACAATCATATGTAGATACATATATACATCTTGCAGCGGCGGCAGTCAGTGCAATGCGCTTGGTCAGCTGAGCCTTCAGCGATATCAGCTGCTACTCGCTTTACCGCCATCACCGCCCGCCATTAGCGTTCCAGCTGTACTAATAGCAGCTTCAGCTTAGCAGTAGCGCTGCTTAGTGTATAGGTGACGAATGCCTATACATATAGTAAATATGTACATAAGTATGTTTTTATATGCTGCTGTAGTGTGTGCGTTACAGTGGCTGGTACCCAAGCTGAGGAGCGAGCAACCCAGCCCGCCGCCTATCGCTTCACTGACATCCAGATGCGATTAAATGTTTCATAAAATAAATAAATACCAGCACACGCAAGTTTCTTATACATACATATAAGTAGATATGTACCATACATACTATACACTAGAGTGGTCCAGCTTTTGTATGGGGGGGAAAAATGTCATCGTAAAAAAGGGCCCCCACTTCAGTTTATTTCCTTTTGGTATTTCTAATAAATATCTCAACTTTAAATTTTCCACTCAACCCAAAAATAGTGTGCTCAATGACCTTGAAATGATTTTTTGATTTTTCATAAAAATGATAACTGAATTAATATCACTGGGGACAACATCAAGGCGTACGCCACAAATCGGAGGAGAAGCTCGGCCAAACACTAACATATGTGTAAGCGCCATTCTATTATCATTATTATGATTATTAGATCAATGAAAGTTGGCATCAAATACAGCATGTCTGTGAAGTTGCAGCATGCAGAATTTATGTCGCAGCTATTTTGTAATTGTTTAAATTTAACGAATTTTTCATGTTAAAAGTTTAAGAAACTTCAAAATGTCAACACTAAACGGTGAAAATGCTCTTTTTGCCAAACCAAACCAATCAAGAGTAAAAAAATGTGTGTGCCACCAAATGAGAAAATAAATTACATTGATTACAGGTGACGAGGATTTGCGAAACAAAAATTACAATTTCACAGTTTTTATTGGCACACTCGAAATTCATTCTGAAATTTTTACATTCACATAGAAATTAATGTATATGGGGCGTTCCATGCCAAAACGGACGGGGTTCACACTTCATGTGTTTGATTTGTTTCAAATTTTTAGCCTTGATGCATAAACATAAATAATAAATAAATATTAAATTTGAGCTTGATTAATACATTTTTAAAAACTTTACAGCACAAAAACAAAACAAATCCATTTAATAGTTTTCCAAATATCTCGAGAACGGGGCGAGGAAAAAATTTGAAAAAATCACACATACACACATCAAAATACTCTATGAAAAAAAATATTAAAATTTTTTTTTTTCTTGAAACATTTTTCGCATATAAATTTTTTTATAAAAAATAATATTGTTTTGAAAATATGCCATCTCAAAAAAAAATGAAAAAATCACGATGTTAGCTCTGAGTATTGCGCGATATTTAAGTATAGTATTATGGGGTGCACTCTACAATAATTTGAGTTATGAATTTTTTTTACGCCGAAGTTGAGTAAAATAAGTACATACATTACAAATTTAAAAATTTACGATTGCAAAACTGGCGTTATTTTTTGTTTTTTTTTTTGAAAACGGTTTTGCGCATTCTCTCCCGTAAGAAAAAAGGGCAAACAGCCGTAAGCATAAATAATATTAAAAATCAACACAACTTTGCAGTAGCTTAATGGGCTACAGGACTTCATACTCAGAAAAATTCTAAAAAAAAATATAAAAAAATTGTAAATTTGTAATGTTCTGTAAATTCAAATACGTTACATGCACGAGTTGTTATTTTGACTTTTTTCATGTGTATATCTTTTTTAAGTTTTCGTTTGAATACAATTTCGCGATTGAATCTTGTTCTTTATGCAGAACTGAAGATAATGAATTGCCTAAGATAAGTGTGCCACCATTTTCGACCAAAAATGTGTTTTTATCGAAAAATGTAATAACGCGTGAAATTAGCTCATATACATAACTTTTCGATAAGTCTGATGATTTCTGAGAAATTAATTAATAGTTCCGGAAAGAAGAGGAGTAAAATTTTGGAAGGCGTCTCGAACTCTATCTCGGAAATTTTTTTACCATCTTAATGTACATAGGTACTTGCATACATATACATATGCATGTATGTACACAGATAGGTGCTTGCTCTTATACATATGTACGCACACGCACGCATACTACTTCAATTTATAATCGCCTCATTTCGCGTCCATTTGTGATGCTTAAGCGCGGCTTTAATTCCAATAAATACTACATACATACACACTTTTTTCTAGCATATTTTTCTAGCTTTTTATTTACTTAGCTTTCTCATTTGTTTTCGATTTTTCATTGGATTTTCTGTTTTTATTTTTCATTTCGTTTTCATTGTGAAGCAAACAGCAGCGCCTCTTGCACTTACTACTCTTGCCATATCGATATTTTTTTGATTTAACTTCATTTTCATTTCATTGGAATGAGTGAATAAATACATTACAATTTATGTTTGTATGTTTGTATACACTTAAGTACATTCACATGTGTGGTGATGTGCTGAGATTGGAAAATGGAATTTATTACATACAATTGTTTTTATTGTATACACCATTGTATGGAGTCGCTGTTTGGTTTGTTCACTGGAACAAACTCGACTTTAGTCAGTAGCAAATTTCTCAACGATCGATGCGCATACAAGTTGAGGAATATTTTTTTCCAATTCGGGGTAGAACGTGAAGTGCATATCAGCAATTAGAAATTCTAAATTCTCTTTGTGCAAAAAAAAAAGTATGAAATATGTAATTAAAAACAATTACATAAATAACTAAAGTAGCACCAGTACACATATTGAAAAATTTAACCTTGCTCTTGAAATGCCTTTTTATGTGATATTTAACTAAAAACCGTTACGATCATAACACACCCTGGATATCAATTTCAACAAAATGCATTCTACACATCATTCGCACGCACATTCGTGCGATGTTTTGACGAAAATAATTGCTGCAGAAATCACTAAATATGTAAGTGAAATTTATGGGGCCTACGGTCATCCAAGCAAATCGGTTTCAATTGTAAGTTACTCATACGCAGTGTGGTAGTGTGCGCATTGTGTGTGAGGCATTGGGAGGGTGTGATTGCATACATACATACACTTGACATAAAAACTAGCATGCACATATGAATAACAAATGTGTGTGAAAATAAATTTGTATAAGTTAATTGATAATAATTGGACTAATGAGAAAATCATATGGGAAAGAGTAGTACATAATAAATGTTTTTAAAGTGCAAATTTTATTCACTACTTAATATAACCAAAACAAATTTACTAGAGCAACTTGAGTTATTTAGCTTGCTTACCTACATAATTTCTGTTAATTTATTGCAATTAAGATTATTAGTACGATCGGATCCGAAATAGATCATTTTCAATTCAATGTTCACTTTACGATTTTAAAGCAGTCGAAAACGCATCGGCCTTACTTGCACAAATCCCACTGGGATTGTACTCTTGGAGAGGTAGTATACTTTCAAAAAGAAATACTAATTAAAAACGGTTTAACTTGAATAATGACATCGATATCCTTAACCATATCTATAACGGCACCGGAAGCGATAACATGAGGGCTAAAATTGATCAAAAAATCTAAGTCGATAAAAATTTATATAACAACGGTAAATATGACAAAAACAATAACTACGTATATCAAACAAATGTCAGTTATGATATTGATATCGATAACCATGCCGTACAAATCGATAACACTCATTACGAAATCGATAACTATAGTGATAATCAGGGTTGGGATTTTAAGGCACTAAAACCCTGAAAAAAGGCCAATTATACCTTTAGTACAATGTAAATATACATATGTGTGTCCGTACCACTTTTTGCCAAGTTTTATTATATTATTTTTATTGTTATTTAATTTTGGTTATATTTTTTTTATAAAAACTGAAAACTGTATCACCTCTAAAATAAATAAAAAAAAGTAAGTGCGCCTGGGCCACACTGGAGAAGGGAGAAGAGAAACTAACGTTACATATCTATTTTGTCTCATACCCAATATACATACATCTGCTTTTGCTTAAGGTTATATTTTTTGTCTTTTTTCTATCTAGATCCTCTTCGTTCTAATTACATTTTTGTTATCTGATTTCCTTCATCTTCAATTTTATCTTTATACTCTACCGATAACAAAATCGATAGTAACATCCAATAAAATATCGATAACAAAACCGATAAAAATATCGATAACAAATGCGACAAAAATTTCGATAACAAAATCGATAATAATGGTGGTAGCAAAATCAATAAAAATATTGATAACAAAATCGATAAACAATCGATAAAAATATCGATTAGAAAATTTATAAAATTATCGACAAAAATATCGATAACAAGATCGATAAAAATATCAATAACAGGATCAATAAATCGATAATAAAACCCATAACAAAATCGATAACAAAATCAATAAATAATCGATATTGCCAGCAAAATCGATTAGAAAATCGATAAAAAATTGTTAAAAGTATCGATAACAAAATCGTTAAAAATATCGATAACAAAATCGATATAAATAACGATAAGTTACGAAAATATCGATAGCAAAATCGATAACAATATCAATGAAAATTTCGATAAAAAGATCGATAACAAAACCAATTATTATTTCGATTATTACATCGATATGTCCCCGAGGATCCCGAAAATCTCCAAAATCCCAAAATATTTCCCATATTTAGTCTCTGTATCTCTATCTGTATCCTTTTCTCTATAATTACCTTTATTTTAATCTTTCTTCCTGTATCTTCCTCTATACTTTTATCTGTATCCTCATCCTCATCTTTTTCTTTATATTTATTTTTGTTTTTACTTTTATGTTTATCATCTTCTTTATCTACATATTCTCCTTCACCTTTGCCCTTATATAAGTAAAGTGTTTAAATTTACCGTGGTCTTCATTTTTGCCTTTATCTTTAAGCATCTTTGTTTTTGTTTATATTTGTACTTTTGCCTTTATCCATGTACGTACTCACCTCTACTTTCATTCTTGTATTGGTCTTTTTTTAAGTTAAATTCTTTAACCTTTTATAAGCAAGCTTTTGTTAAATTCATACCATGTGCATAAACTCAAGAAGCACTTGTCTCAGCCCCAACCATTTCCGTGTGCAATTTCCGTTGAATTTGCCAATTTTCTCCCAACCAACCAAACCGCCGCTAAAGAAGTTCCACTTCAAAAAATATATAAAAATTATAAATTACTAACTTATCATATCTTGGAAATATAAAATGGTAACAACCTTATAATATTTATTTAAGTAACAAACACCTAATTCCGTGAAAGTGAAATTATCTCACAAAAGCTTCCTTTGTGTACAAATAACCCACTGACTTGCGTGCTCTTTCACTGCCGCTTCAGTAAATCAGGTTAAATATTTCTAGGCAGAGTTGCATGCACATGCATACATAAGTAAGTGCATGCACATGCATTTAAGTGAGTTGAAGCATATCCGCGAACAACAATTATAAAAAAAAAAAATAACAAAGCCCATTGTAGGCAAAGTCCATTTTACTGATGAGCCCTGCAGCAATTATGGCAGATTTCACTACAAGTAGGCTTACAGAGAAACTCAAAAAACATATACATATGTAAAACGTTGTGCGTACATATTTTATTTGCAACTTCCTTTCAACAAATTTATCCATCCGCCTTAAGGCCACTTGCCACAGTCACTTGCAACCACTAAACCACATTTGAATGCGTGTTTGCTATTGGCGGTTTCGTCGCCGCCATTGACTGACTTCCTCGAAAGCCTAAAATTAAAAAAAGGAATAATACATATTATAACTAGTTAAAGTAATAAAATTAAAACAATACACAAATATGTATATGTATGCTGGTTGCATGGCTTTGTTGACGAATGCATCGCGTGTGAAAATGCCAACAATTTATATGCGAAATAAATCACGTTAACGATTAAATTTCAACAGTCAAATAAAAATCGAGGACGGACAGATAAAAAACGAAGCACATACACATGTAGGTAGCACAATTGACCACGTACTTATGTATTCATGTATGTATGGGACAGTGGTGAACGTTTAACAATGGACCAAACTAACTATGTCCTCTATCGTCCGTATCGGGCCAGTTCCGGTTTTTGATTTCAAGTAAATTTATCGAACGTTAAATTGTATGTTATTTTGTTTTTCTTTATCTTCATTTTTATCTTTATACTCTATCGATAACAAAATCGATAGTAACATCCAACAAAATATCGATAACAAAACCGATACAAATATTGATAAGAAAATCGATGACAAATTCGATGAAATTTTCGATAGCAAAATGGATTAGAAAATCGATAAAAATATCGATATCTGCCATACCTAAACAAAAGCGTTGGACGAAGCGTTTTCTGACATTTAGCGTTAACGCCGAAGTACCATACCTAAAGAAAAGCGTCAACGCTACGTCACATGCAGAAATAATACCAACAATAAGCACAGGTTTATTTGTGTTTAATACGAAAATGACAGTTTCGCCGTTTTCTGTAGCCAACTTCACTACCCAGCGCCCTGTCAAAATCGGATTTTCTAACCGCAGCGTTGTCTCGGTATGCTTCATACAAATTTTGTGGGCATGGGAATTTTTTGACAGCCAGAAAACGCTGAAGCTTTTGTTTAGGTATGGCAGTAACAAAATCAATAAAAAATATCGATAACAAAATCGATAATAAAATCGATCTATAATCGCAAACAAAATCGAGAAATAATCGACAACAAAATCGAAAAATAATTGTTAATAAAATCGGTAAAATATCGATAACAAAATCGATGACAAATTCGATAAATATTTCGATAGCAATATTAATAATATTACTGGTAGTAAAAGCGATTAGAAAATCGATAAAAATAGATAAAAACATCGATAAAAAATATCGACAACAAAATCTTCAAATATATCGATAACAAAATCGATAAATAATCGACAAAAAACGATAAATAAATCGATAGTAAAATCTATAAATAATCGAAAGCAAAATAAATAACAAAATCGATAACAAAACCGATAAATATATAAAAAGAAACCAGAGGATTCCAGTGGACCATTTAACTGGATATGTCTGCGTAACCTAACTAAAGCGCATTTTCTTTCTGCCAGTCCCCAAGACACCACAGGTTTGTTTGCCGAATCTCACACACGGATTGCTCACGTTGCCCAGATTGTAAGAATTGAGTATAATACTGTGCCCACTTCAAACTTTGGTTTGCCAAATTTAAAAGGCATCCTGAAATATTTAAGAAATTGCTTCCAACTTTTTATGTTAGTCACTGTACTTGCGTACCAGTTAGTTGGTCCACAAATTGCCTGGCGGCTAACAATGCGAATGTCACTAGCAAAAAATATTTAACCTACATAAAAGTTGCACTTGCTTGTCGATGGTTCCCCTTCCTCAGATTGCTTCACTCTGTTTGCTTGATGTACCAGCCATAAAATATGTATGTACATAATACTGTAAGCAAAAAGTAGTTATACATTGGACTTTATTTAAACCAGTGAAATTCGGTTAATAATTGTCAGAACTAGAGGCCTAAATGATCCTCCTCAACCCCATAATGAATCTCCAATAAATATTGGTATGTATCTGGCCCAGGTTGGACAATCACACTAAATGTTCTCCAACATCCTCAAATCAAAGACGGAATTCTGCATATGAAAAAACGCGAACGATATTGACTGGTTAGATAATCAGTGACGAGCCGAATGTCAGCTACATTTCTATACAATTTGAGAACATAATAGGGGGTATTATCTGAGTCTTGCAAAGCCCTTGCACGGTGCACAGATTGCACGGATTGCACGGTAAAAACCTGTTTTCGTATGGGACAGCTTTGCAAACGGTGCAATTCGTGCACCTTGCAAGGGCTTTGCAAGACTCAGAGAATACCCCTATAGTAACTCAGTAAATCTCGGTACTCAGCTCCGACGAAGGCATTTGACTATTGGCCACACTTTTTCACACACGTTGAAGCGTCAAACATCCATTTATTGGGAACAAATGTTTATGATATATCTAATGTTAATTCTCAAATAACCTAGGATATATTCTTAAAACTATTTAGGGTTTTCCCTTGAACTGGGAAAAGCTTTAAAAACTTCAAAAAACTCGAAATTTTATTGAGATTTCAAGATCTGTATGAAATGAAAAACCGGTTTGTTCCATTAAAAAAATCCGGTTTATTCGATATTCGCAAAAGCAAGATTTAAAAAAAAAATCACCTATAAATATCCAAAAAAAAAACGGTGGAAACCGGTTTGGAAAAACCGAGTCAATCACCCTAGGCTGTACCCCCGTCATTAGGCTTTTGGCTTGACGGAGCGCTGTGTTTATTTCTCTCTCTTTCTGGTTGTTTTTTTTTCCTAAGCTCCTCCGTAATCTCTGTTGGGCCTACTTCATGGAAAGGTTCAGGCGGGAGCTGAGACCGCTAATTTCAGTCTTCAGACGATCCCTGTACCAAACCACCTACTAATTGGCTTTTCGTTTTTTGCTTTGGCACTTCTTAGGTCGCTTCGCAGATAGATGTCGCTATTCGCAACATAGAAAGTTGTTAGAAATTGTTGAACTCCTCAGCCTACGCATCAGCGCATACCAGTTTACGGACTAGTTAACCTTCGCATTGGAATGTACCAGTTAATCTAATATGTAGAATATTTGTTGACCAGTTTCCGCTTAACCACAGGGATATTTTAGTTATTCAAAAAAATTTATAGCCACGCGCGCTCATACGTGTGACGCTTAGTTGTTGGTGATCGCATTTTCATTGCTGTAATTGAAAGTTACTGTAGTTGGCCTTACTTCAAACATACATACATATGTGCATACAAAAAATTGGTATGTAGTTGGTGAAATTTTCCCAGCTGCCACAGAACTGGCAAAGCAGTGAAATTGACTTTTACAACATGTCGGAAAAGACATCTTACTCTTATTATTATTTATTTTGATGAAGGGAAAAGGGAAAACCATTTTTTTGTGTACACTAATCTAGCGAGCGTCAAATTAAATTAATAAATACTTTCTTTTTGATAACTACTGCAGTAAATTGGCGTAAGTTGTAGACCGAGCAGAGAGCAATAAGCATGAAACGAATGCCTTACTATATTTTTAATTTCTTTTTTTTTTAATTTTTTTACCGTCAACGAGGCGTATAAATCACGATTTTATCACATATCACAATTCTAGCATTTCCATCATTTGTCAATTTTTCAATTATGCTTTATGATCTGCTTCGGAAACTACTAACCAACATACATACATACACACAAACATGCTTAAATGCTTAATAAGACCGAACTGCTACCACAACTCCCGTGTGTTGTATATAAGTAACTTTACTATGATCGCATTATGTGCAACGCCTCAAATGGCTGTGGCAACAACTTTTACCCCAACAAGAAGTCCACATGCGAACGAGGGAGCGAGCGAGTAAACCTTTTGTGGCAGTTCAGCAGCAATCAATTTTCACGCATGCCACTTAAGGCGCTGCCAAGCGCGTGCAACATAGCGCGCATCATCAACAGCAGCAGCAGCAGCAGCAACAGCGTATACAAAAAATGCTTTAACGCGCTCGTGGCGGACAGACAACAGCCGCATGTATGTACATACATGCAGACAAGCTGACATTGTCAGTTACTAATTAATAATTTTCAAATTAAAATCCCATTAGATATGAAAATTGGATAAAGAAATTCTCGATAGCGCGCTAGGAGGCTTAACATTCATAGCGGCAGAGTGTGCGATAGGCGAGCGCGCATACGGGCAGGCGCCGTGCGCCGTGTGCCGTGCGCCGTTGTATAAATGGAGCTATGGCGGCAGCACAACACCGCGGTTAGTTTATAAAGCAGGCGTAGACGATGGTGGTGAATATGCGAGATACCTGCTCTTCGCACGAATCACCTGCTGTGTTTTTGCTGCAGCGCTGCGCTGCATTTTCAGTTAACGCCACATGTGCAACAGCGTGTCGCTTTTGTTGTCGTTTTTTTTTGTAACTATTCCAAACAAACGGTCAATTGAATTGATAGCATCACTAAGCTGCGGCAACAAATGGTGCACATACATATGGATATTCATATCGAAGACAGTCAGCAGGCGGTTGGCGCTGTCGCTGATGCGGTTGCGGCAAGTAAACATTCCTCGCACAACGCGCAGCAGTTGCTTTGGTCTTCTACGGTAGGCGCCTGTAGCCTTCGCTATGCTTGTTTCCTCTTCTTCTTGAATGGTGGTGCATATCCATTCATTAAAAATGCATTGCATCTCAAACCATTTGGCACAACGGTAGCAGGCGTGCAATTTGTAGCAGTGTGGCACGCGCTCCACTTACTTACTTGTTACTTACTCAGTTGCATGCATTCTTGTATGTAAATGCATTCTGACATTGCAATTGCAACATAGCGCTCATATAGCGTATATGTATATGTAGGTATGTAATTGTAGTTGCACTATTTTGATAGCGAGAAAAATGCATCTGTGGAAACTTGGTCATTCGTTTGGCTACAATGAAGAGCGACACTGGCAGCCACTACATAGCTGCTGGGTTTACGATGTAAATTGTAAAAGTTTCCCTTTTTCTTATTGCTACATATGTATGTACATTAGGGTGCATCACTCTCCGTACAAAAAAAAAAATCGGCGCTGTTTTTGCATCGGAATTATAAAATGTATTATATTTTAAGGCTTGCGCCAAAATATTTCAGAGCTTTTTAGTTGAAACTCCGCTACTCAAATCATCTGAGGCAATTTTTTGGAAAAATTTTTTAAAAACTAAATTTATTAAAAGAAAACAAAAAAAAATTGATTTTTGTAGTTATTTTTATATCGTGCTAGCTCACATAAATCGTCATATTTTTCCTAAATATTTAGGCGGAAATATTAAAATATAATAAATTTTTTAATTCCACTGGAAAAATAGCATTTTTTTATGAGGCACCCTAATGTACATACATCCGTATGTATTATCTGATTTTGGTGAAGACTTTAATTTACTTTTGCTACATATTTCACACAAATTAGCCACTTTCATTATTTTGCTTGGGTTAATTTGTGTTTTTATTTTTATTTAGTTGTTTTCATTTTTTTTCATTTAAGCTAATTGGCTTTTTTGTATATTTGTTTTCATT
>NW_023463060.1:0-15706 GCF_013731165.1 Rhagoletis pomonella | reverse complement strand
TTTTTTTTTTGTTTTGAAATTGTTTGTTTATTGTTTTTAATTTTTAAAATTTCTACATTTGACATGTATGTGAATGGCGGAGTTGCCGCTTTCCTCCTTTTTGGTGGGTTTTATATTAAAAAAGGCATCAAAATGGGAAAACCCTCCTTGGTTTCTCTGCATCTGTTAAACTTTTTATGGGAAGATGTATGAAAAATCAACTTGCTATAATTTCATATGCTTAGCAGTATCACAACAGTAATTTTTCATATGAAAAAAGGTATTATATGCATCCCACTCGATATCATTGAATTCCTCATTAGAACGTGTAGTCCCTCTATTTTAGCGTATCAACAGTTCATATGGCTTCATACCATGTAAATGCACCATTAAGCATATTGTAAAATTTCATGCTACCATACGCAGTATCTAAAATTCTTAAAATTTTATTATTAATTTTTCGTTTGTTTAAAAACATTTTATTCTTAGAATCGAAATTGTACCAAGCAAAAAGTCTTTTGTTTTTAAATAAATGAGGCTAATGCTCATTAAGTTGATAATTGTTGTTTTCATTTGCATACTTCACACCAACTCCAATATTGAACAGTGAAATATATTTTAATTTTACCCAAATAAACAACGATATAGTTTAATGGTCAAGCACATATGGAGGATTCACAAGAGGTGTTAAGTGTCGTAATGTGTTAAAGTCTTAAAATTTTTAAACGTAAAATAACACCTAATACTTCTTTAGACGTTTTTTAACATAACCAAAATATTTTTAAACTAGTAGGAAATAACTTATTGGCTCTTATTATACCCAACGAATCTTTCAAATCGCTTTTAACCGTTACTTTATACTGAACAAATGTAAGCGTTTAAGATATTACGACGTCTAACACGAATTGTGATCCCCTAAATAAGCATTAAATTACACATCAAAATTTGTAATTTCAGTGTTCGAATTATATCAGAAACAATCGCACCCGATATAGAAAACTGTAATAGTCCTGGCGAGTTACATTGTGAAATAATCAGATGGCATAAAGACACTAAATATTTTTAAAATATGTTCACTAAAATTTTATTAACCTAAATGTAAAGTTTTTGCGAAGTGTTTATCGAATTTAATGTAAAATGTAAACATTTTTAATATAAGATATTAACTATTTTTAAAAGGTAAATGTTAATACAACTGTTTTATATGTAATCCCAAATTTATGATATAAAATCCCCTTAAATTGGGTAACACCGCTTCGAATTTTTACAATTGAGCAATTGTCAAAAATCTGCCTTTTTTATCAAAAAGTTGTTTACCCGGGTGTCTTTGAACTAATGATTGGTACTGAATTAAAGAATGCACACACATAAAATATTGCAGCCTTTTCAATACTCATTCAGTGAAGCGAAGAATAAGTAATGAAAACTGAATAGAAAAAAATTGTTGATTTAAAATTGAAAATGATTTCACACTTACACAGCTCTACTACAAAGTAACGTTGATTTTTGGCATTTGAACAACACTGCCAACAAAAAGAAAATTGCCAAAAATCAACGGTAATATGTGCATGGAATTATTTTTGCTTTTTTTAACCATGTTAACTTATTCTTTATTTATGTGTTAAAATAAATATAGAACAAATTTTCAATGTGGAGTATTTTTCATCATGGAATGCTAAAAAAATTCTGGTCACCTTACACAAAGGGGAACTTAAACATTTTTCAGGACTGCTGGAGCTGCAGTATTGGGCCTTATACTATGTCTCCACTGTGATATTTAATGAACATTTAGCCCTCTGAGGAGATTTAACGTTAAATCTTTTGGGATTTACCATATGAATTTAAATCTCGAAAGGCAGTAGATTTAAGTTAAATCTTCGTTAAATCTTCAATAATATTGAACAATAAATACAATTTGTTGGGTGTGGCAACCACGAATTCACATGCCATAAGTCAAATGATATTTTTATTTTCAGTATACAGTTGCGGACATTGAAATCTAGCCTATTAAAAAACATGAATTTTCATATTTTTAAGCGAGTTTTTATATTTTAGTTGGTTTTAAAGGCAAATATTAATATTCACATAACTGTGGTTGTATTAAATTAAGAAGTTATTATTTCAAAAACTACAAATTCAGAATATATATTTTATGATAATATCAAGCTTTCTATAAATCTTTAACGCACGACATAAAATTTATAAAATTCGGTAATGGTTCTGCTTCGATAACATTACACCAAATATCCTCTAGAACTCAAATGCATTGCCAGTCATATTTGCTAGCTAGGTCTTCGTGATATGCCAATGGCCAACGATTGGATTTTCGGTTCCCTCTCATGAAGAAGAGAGTTTATTTCCTCAACAACTCTTTAAACAATTTTCTTAAAGTCAGGAAAATGATTCGGAATACCGTACTATTCGTTACATTTCGCAAACTATATATTGTACATATTTACCACGAATAAGAATCCAATAATATTAAGAATTCACATAATGAAATTCCGCTCCTGGTACCTTCCTTTTATCTGTCTGAATTTCCATGTCCGCAACTGTATTTATAAAACCATACGAAAGCAAACGTCAAATATTTAAAAACGTGAACATCAAACATATCTCGTTGTGTCAATGGAGACGGTTGTGATTTAGCAACAGGATTTATTAAATCTTAACGGTTAAATCTCTCAGTGGAGACATAGTATTACAAATAAAAGCTAAGCATTTGCTTTTTCTTAAAATTTCAAACCTTTTACTTAAATATATTTGAATAATTCGAGTATTGTATTGCTTTTTCCGGAACTATAAAACTTGGTTTTTGTGATCTTTACTTTGGCAAATTTTTTAGCACACTTGGGATCGGTGAAGTTCTTGGGCCAGTTATGTATGTATTCTAAGTAAATATATTTTTACAGAGTGTGATAAATATTAAGAAAGCAGATTTTGTAAACTTTTTTTAGTTTTTTGTTTTTCTTTACTATTTAAAGTTGTTTGTCATTTATATTTGAAAAAATAAAAATTATGTAAGAAAATGTAAGTATTTAAAAAAAAATTAAAAATATTTGGGAATACTATAAAGAAAATTCGAAAGCTCCCGGCAAAGAATTTTTAACTCTTTCACTACCGCCAGCTAGTGCGTAATACAAATTTATTTTTAAGCAGTAGTAATTATTCTAATGAGCTCTGGTAAGACTTTTGTAAAAACAAAAATCGCCTACCTATATGGGCGTGGCTTAAATAAGATGTCCACCTGACTGGACATGAGTAGCGAAGGTAGTCAAGTTAAAATGCACCGAGTTTAACAAAATGTTGAAAAGAGATGAGAAATAATAGAAGTTTTTAATTAAATTCAGTGTTTATTAAAGAGTAAATTACCATAAATAACAGTTTATAAGTTCAATATTTTATTTTTAGTTAATTATTTTGTATGATATTCATAAAAACAGTCAGAATTTCTCCGAATGCAGAGATGGGCGTTGCATTTTGCGCAGTAAAAGTAAAATTTTTGCTTGCATCACTCCTTGTTGCGAACTGCATTATTTTGTAAATAATCAAACTTCGGTAAGTGACCGACTTGATCATAACCAGTGTTGCCGCGAATCATTTTTATTGGTAGCCAAATTCCTTTAAAAAAAGGGCTAAAAAAGAGCTAAAAAAAGTCGTTGTGGCTAAAAATGGTAGCTAATTTTTTTTACTAACATATACATATATAAGCATACACGCAAACATTTTTAATAAGTAATGGTATAGAAAAACAATGAACTCTGGAAAAAAAGCAAATATTTTTCCAACCAACAACCGTTTTGTATTTAAGGGAAAATATACGACACCAGCTTGCTGGCTCCATCAAGTGATTTTACCATCATGCTCGAAGCATACATAACTTCCCTGCAGGGAAAGCTACTAGTGGTGAACTATAATTCTACCGGTTTGCGTTTCAGCCTAACTAGTTCACGTTCTATCCTTTTTCAATGTTAGCGACTGGTATTTTTAACATTGCGATGTCCTACGAGATGTCAATTGTCAGGCTATGCATCAGCATCTACTAGTATAAATACTAACAGCATCATACTAGTTGATGGGTTAGTCTGCCAATTCATGCCCCGTGAAAAGCATAAGTGTGCCTTTTTGCTCGCGACGCTCCAGCAGTCACAATGGCCGACAGAGCAAAGCACTCGCGTGATAAGCCTGAGGTCCCAGGTTCAAATCCTGACGCAGGGAAAGTTTTTTTATTTTCTATTTTTTATTTAATTTTAATTTTTTATAAATTTTATATTTAATATTTGTTTAGGCTGTTTATTGTAATTTTTAAATTTAATAAAAAAAATATTTTTGTTTAATTTCTTTGTTTTTATAGCACAAGCATTTCTTCCTAAATGTTTTTTTGCAATGCAATTAGACGATCAAATTTGTTATTTATTTATAAATTGAATAAATTAGTTTTACTTACATTTATTTAACTTTAAAAATCTTAACCACCTCCAAGCGGCCTCGAACCTGCAATTTCAGAACCAGAACCAGTAGTCTTCACGTGACGCCACAGCCAACATTTGTAAGAAAATCAATTATAATTGCGTTTTATTTTTGGCTTTGGCAATTCAAAGGCAGATGTCGCTGATCGCCTAAGTTATTCGAAATTGTCGAACTGGTAGGCACATACCACTTAATGAACTAGTATATTTTCTAACTGGTTTGGCTTTTCACTGCAGGGTTACCAGCATGCTGCTACAATATTAATTTCTTTACAAATGAGGTCGAGGAAAGATCGAAATGTTTAGAGCCGAAATTTTATAATTTTTCTACCATTTTGTTAAACATTGTTTTTTTTTTTTAATTCACAACAGCAATATCGGGAACTTAATCCTCCACACACACGGCTTTGACTCATATAGTGCAAAAAATTTCCGCCAAAATACTTTTTACTTAGAAAATTTAGCTAATTTCACCACTCATGACACCAGCAAGCTGGTACAATCATAAAATTTTCAAATGGTTTTTGAAGGCGCGCCAGCAGCTTGTACAATCACACCACAAGAACATACACGGCCAATCGACTTGTTGGGCCATTTAACAAATTAAGATTATTAAGGGCCGTAAACTTATCTATTCTAAACTATAGTTAAATCGTTAATAGATAAGTTAACAGCCCTTACACTTTTACAGTATGTATATATGAAAACGTAAGGTACTTACAATACATCTATATATATAAATGTGAATGTCTGTTTGTTTATTACCTTATAACTTTTGAATCGCGAGACGGAATCGCACGAAACTTTTCACACTTATTTGTTTTTATCCCGGGAAGGTTATAGGCATAGAGAAAAATCGGCAGTACTGGAAAAGGGGGCGTGGCACCTCCCATACTAACTAAAATTTTCATTGAAAAAAATGGGCGGAATTGGAAAAGGGGCGTGGCACTTCCTGTAGGCGTGAAATATTTATTCAGCTATAACTTCGGAACCGTAAGCCAAATGAACTTGAAATCTGGTATGCAGACATATCAATGGTAGGTGCTTTTAGTAAGGTATATATATAAATGAGTCTGTAAAAGGGGCCGTGGCACATCCCAAAGGCGTGGAATTTTTAATCAGCTATAACTTCGGAACCATGAGTCACATAAACGTGAAATGTGGTATGCAGACATATCTATGGTACATAGGGCTCTGGTGTGAGCAAGCTTTGGTCAACCGTGAGGTCGTTGTCCAACCCGACGAAGCGCGACGACAGAGTCTAGATAGACTTTGGTGACCACGCTTCGTCGGACCCGGAGAGATGCGCGAGCTATTTTAGCCGGCAGTTCATTCTGCATCCTCCGGTGGATAAAGCCAAACGTCGAGTGACCAGAAGGCTGCGCAAAATGCCAAAACCTAGTGCGCCTCTTGTTTCCACCAGGGGTGAGGTAAGGGTATCCATCGGCAAGGCGAAAGCCTCCAAAGCCATTGGACCCGACGGTATATGCATGTTGATGCTGAAAAATTTGGGTCCTGCGGGAGTAGTGTACCTAACGGAGGTCCTCAACCTGTCTATGGCCACTCTCGTCATTACAGACATCTGGAAAATGGGGAGAGTGGTCCCACTGCTCAAACCGCGGAAACCAGCCAACAAAGGAGAGTCTTATCGCCCGATAACTCTCCTTTCCCCGGTAGCGAAGACACTCGAGGCCCTGCTGCTCCCGTACTTCACGAACCACCTGACCCCAGCGAAGCATCAACATGGGTTCCGTAAAGTGCATAGTACAACAACAGCACTTAACGCCATAAACACTCAGATAACTCGTGACCTAAACCGAAACCGCCCCTGTGAGAGAACTATTCTAGTAGCGGTGGACCTGTCCAAGGCGTTCGACACTGTCAGTCATTTAACGCTACTAGACGATATAGAGGCCTCCTCACTCCCACAGGGTCTCAAACGGTGGTCGGCGAATTACCTGAGTGGTCGACACTCGTCAGTAATCTTCAGAGACAAAACCAGCAAGCCACGTAAAATTAAACAGGGGGTACCACAGGGTGGTGTCCTGTCCCCGCTACTGTTTAATTATTACATATCAAAGCTTCCTCAGCCACCAGAGGGTGTTAATATAGTCTCATATGCTGACGATTGTTCGATCATGGCGTCTGGGAATGGAATTGATGACTTGTGCTCAAAATTAAACGGTTACCTCTTCGAACTTTCTCGCTTCTTCACTGCAAGGAGCCTAGCCCTATCCCCTGCGAAATCCTAGGCAACCCTTTTCACCACCTGGACGAAGGAGGTCAGACTGCCACTGGGTATTCACGTCGATGACGTAATAATACCGACGGTGAATAACCCGAAAATCCTCGGAGTTACCTTCGACAGTCTGCTCTCCTTCTCGGCGCATACAACCGCAATTGTCAACAAAGTACAGAGCCGCAACAATGTCCTCAAGTCGCTGGCCGGCAGCACTTGGGGCAAAGATAAAGAGACGTTGTTGGCAACATACAAGGCAATTGGCCGGCCGGTTCTGAACTACGCAGCGCCCGTATGGTCGCCAGGAGGCATCTTTACGAACTGACAGACGAAGTCCAGAGGTATATTAAACAACCTCTGGACCCGACAACCTACCGACAGGCCCTCAACGGCATTCAGAGGGAATCAGTCTCAAGTTATGTAGACTCCCGCCCTGTGAATGCCGTTCTAGGCACACAACCATCGGACGTGGACGGGACAGAACTTTGTCTGCCTCGGGAGACCCGCACAACAATAGCCCAACTTCGCTCTGGCTATTGCAGCAGGCTCAACAGCTACCTGAGTAGAGTCAACGAGGATGTGCCCAACCAATGCCCGGCATGTGGAGAATCGCCACATGACTCCCGGCACCTCTTCACATGCCCTGAGAATCCCACTCAGCTAACGCCCCTGTCCCTATGGATAGCCCCTATGGAAGTAGCACACTTCCTGGGCCTCCCCCCTAGCTGAAATAGACGACAACGATGATGGATGAACCGTCCCAAATGGGGCTTAGTAGCCGCTACAACAACAACAACATGGTACATAGGTGCTTATAGTAAGGTATACATAAATGAGTTTTCAAAAGGGGGTGTTGCACATTTCATAGGCGTGGAATGTTTAATAAGCCATAACTTCGGAACGATAGGTCACATGAACTTGAAATTTGGTATGCAGACATACCTATGTAAGTGCTTATAGTAAGGTATGTTTATATAAATGAGTTTGTAAAAGGGGGCGTAGCGCATAACACCGACGTTGAATTTTGTATCAGCCATAACTTCGGAACCACAATTTACATGGCCCTTTTAATTCTTTCTGATATGCCTTTCGAATTTACAGGACTCAGTTTCCAGTTCGCTTAGCTTTTGCAATGACAATAATCAAGAATTCCTTAAAGCAAAACCCGAAACTTTATCGAAAATAAAATCTATGGTAATTGCATTTGAAAATGGATTTATGTTAATAGAGGCTTCGAAGTATTAAAAACATGCTGTGAAATAATATTAGTTCTTATTCCAAAGAAATTAGACAGCTAAAATTTTAATATTACAACATTGGTATTTCTACTAATAGTTACATACATATCGTCGTTTAAAGTGCAAAACCGCGTAACTAAAAACTGGATTTGCTCACACAAGCTCTTGGTTCAAGTCTAATCCATTCGTCCTAAAATATACTTGATCCGATTGCTTTATAAAAAAGAGAACAAGTTTGAAATAGGAGTGTTTTTACTATCTAGAAAATAATTTATGCAACCTCACATACGCGGTTTTACATTATCTTGATACGCGGTTTTGCATTTTGTTGATACGCGGGTTTGTACTTTAAACGACGATATATCATTTGTTGGAGATATTTTAATGTAAATAAAAACACCTGTTGTGCCAAAAAGTTATTATTACATTTCATTACATAACACCCACGCTATACAACTGGCCTTCAGTATTTTCCTATAGTAAAATTAGAGCAGAAATTAAATACAACATCTTTCATAAATAATTTTTCATGTTTGTATAAAGACGTGGGGTGAAACCCGCAGGTAAAAGCTAGTATATGTATATATATATCAGTCTTTCTTAGTTTAAAAATTCATCTCTTACATAAATGAAAAAAAAATAGATCAAATTGAGTATATACAACTTTTTCATGCCAAGTATGAATAAATTCTCCAAAGGGCTAAAAAAAGGGCTAGGGGCAATTTTGAATTTATGTGGCCAAAAAACGTATGTGGTAGCTAAATCTAGCAACCAAAGGGCTAAAAACGGCAACACTGATCATAACGCGTGTCAGTTGGCGGTTGGTAGTACTTCAATCTTTTAGGAGCTTGCTGGTCATCTTCGCTAAAGGTGTTTGCGGAACGACCCCGTCGGTTTTCGTTGAAATGTTGAAGAAATTGTTGCAAGAGTATTAGCCAATCCTTTTCTAAAGGCAAGTAGGTCCATTTGGTCTTTCTTAGGTATATCATTTCTATCTGCATCCGCTTTATACTCGAACCAACTCGCCACTATTGCCATGTCAAAGAAATGCATAATAACTCGTAGGGTCCACTTTTTAGATTTTAAGAAAATACGGTAATACTGCAACATTTGATCAAGAAGATCTACGCCACCCATTCCATTATTATACAGCTGCACAACTTCAGGTCTATCAATCTCAATATACCGCTTTTCTTATTTCTCGTATCGTTTTACTTTGTCTTTGATGCCAATTCCCACAAAGTTGGATGCTAAGTAAACTCCTTTGTTGTCGAACCATTTTGTGACAATAACTTTTCCATCTCGGCTTACCACTTGTTCAGCACAGCCGCGAGCTTTCTTTCGCATTACAGCATCTGTGGAGAGAGGTGGGTTCCGAAAGCGATTTATACGAATTGTGCCAGCTGCTAGAATTTTCCTTTTTATCCAAAATAGAAGAATACGTGGTGAAGAAATTATCTGTGTAAACTTGGTGACCAGTTGAATCTTGGGGCACTCTTTTTCGCAGCTGTAATGTGATGGAAGCACCAAAACCAAGTTTGTTGATAAGGCTTGGTTCAATTTCAGTGGATGAGCCCTGATAAGCAATGAAATCATACGGCATTCCACTTTTTCCACAAAGCACATAGAGTTTTATTCCCCATGGACAAGGTTTACCACGTATATACTGCTTCATTCCCAGGCGCCCTGTAAATGGTATAATCTGTTCGTCAACGCAAAGGGTTTCCCCCAACTGGTTCTCCAATAATCGTCTCCGAATCGCATCCATAATTGGTCTCACTCGATGAAATTTGTCATTGTTTTTTGGGGGCAGACAAGTATCCACTAAATGCAAATGTGTTCGTAGCACATAAAAACGATTTCGTGTCATATTACTAGTGAAAATTGGCAATGCTGTACCTTTCTCCCAGAACATTGCTACCCGCGGAATCTTCAATATACCCATCATACAATGTAAAGCGAATAGCCGAATTTCTCTTGGACTAGTTTGCTGAAAATTTGATTCTTTCTGCACACTATACAGATTAGTGAAATTGGAAACATCTTCAAAAAATTGGGGCGGTAGATATTTTTGAAAATATTCGTATTCACTTTTGACTGCTGTAGGCAATTGTACAGGCGGAAAAAACAAAAAATCAGCAATTCGTTCATTACTGCGGGAATGGCGGCACTGAACATCGATTTTCTCAGTAATATTTGCCAAATCATCGTTTCCTTCTGCTGCTTCTATTGGTGTACTTACTCTCTCACCTGCTATTGAACGCCATACTCTGACGGAGAAATATGAATTTTGTGCAACATTTTCTTCGCTCTTTGTTGAGGACGGTGTTGAAAAAGTCGTAACGTGTTCACGAACAGCTGGTGGAAGTTCATTTATTGGACTCAAATCACGTTCCTCCACATTTTCCTCAGTGCTGGTGTCGTAATTTTGAGCCTCATCTTCAATTCGCTTCTTACTAGTAAATTCCACTGAATCGATTTCATCACCTACCGATTCATCGTCGAGATCTGAAAACTCTTTCAGAAGGTCTAACATTTGGTTTTCAGTCAACGCTTTGCGTCTATGCATGATTCCCTATGCGTGGAAAGCCATGTTATTTACTCATAATTTACAACTCTTTACTACTCATGTCCATTACAAAGGACATCTGGCTTTTGGTGTCTAAAACACTTACCTGAAATTCGATCTACTTCTGTTTGCACTCGTTCAATGAGCAAAAATTAAGCGAAAAAGCACCGTTTACACAATTATTTACAAACACTTATTTAGGATATAAAATTTTCGAATAAACAAGCCAAATAATATTTTACAACCTTCCTCTTCAAAAGCCGGTACATTACTGGCAAAAATAAAACACATTTTGCAGAAATTGTACTTTTACGTCTTTTTCAAATGAATGTACAAAAAATTGTTCTTATTAAACTTTTGTTGTATACAAAGGTACATATGTACGTAAGGTATATTAAAATGTCATTTCGACAGAGCACATTTAGAATTCATTGCAAACTGGTTTGAGATCGTTAATATAGAAATGATTTTATACATACACTTGTGATCAGCTGATTCAAGTCATCACCATTTTGATCGATTTTGGCTGTTTCTCTTTTGTTTATTTAATGTTTATTATTTTTCCATAAAAGCCGATCTCATTATATAAAAAAAAAAACAAAATATAAATCCACATTTCAAACTTTGTGCAAAAATTATAAAAAATCTGCAAAGTTTCAACTTTTTATTCAGATTAAAAAATTTTTTTCTTCAGGGCAATAATGTGCAAGTTTAAAGGAGCTACATAAACGCGTTGATTTTTAATAATTTTTTTTTCTTGTAGACATTTGGTTAGGGGGTCGGTTGTCGAAAATGCTATATTACGTTTTGCTTAGACTCCTTCTAATATTTCAGCCTTTTTTGGGTTCAGTACATTTTCCATAAAGTCTTAAAAAAGTCGCATACTTTTTTCTGACTTTTTATGCTGCTACAGCTTTTCTGATGCTTTCGCGAGCGTGCGTGTTGCAAGACATCAGCTCTTCCTGATTTGGCTTTTAATGTGCAATTGCAAACATTATAATAAGCCTCGTAACCTCAAGTGTTTACACAACCAGCCTTTGAACACGGGATCCTTAGTCCAAGAATAAAAAAAATGCGCGTACGCTTGGTATGTTTCATATTTAAGTCATCTGTGTCCAAAGAATAAATATCATTTGAAGCAGCTGCTGCAAAACACAAAGCTTGGAAAGATTTATTAAGAAGATAATTCAAAATCAGTTCTACTTACAGGGTTTAGTAACAGAGAAAAATTACTGGGAAGTTAAAAAACGTAATTTTTTACACAAAAAACGTTCAAACGTCAAAGGGTACAAAAAACGTCGAAATGACGTTAAAAACGTCAACCTGGCAACACTGCTTCTATACTCGCAATATACCGTTCGTTCCGTTTTCACCAAAATTAATGCTAAAAAGCTTCAAATTTAAAATAACCGCTCTTGCAAAGTCATGTCCACTGCAGTGGACATTAGTAGTGAAAGGGATAATATTCCTTTTTAGTTTGAAAAAAAGCGTTTAGAAAACATTAGTTTAAAAATGTTTAGAAAAAGGTAACTAAAACATTTTAGACAAAGAAATATTTAAAATACAGGACAACATTTTGACGTACGACAAATAACTTTGCCTATAAAAAGGTCGTTTCGCGATACTTAACAACTTTTTTGAGTAAAAGTACATGGAGTAAGTATGCTTACTTTTCCCCTAATACAGGACAATCTACAACTCAATGTGAAATGTTTCTTTTAAACGTATCACGTTATAAAGGTTATAAGATAAACTCTTCTTAAGACTACCCTCCGTAATCCAACCCTAGCCCTAATATCTTTCAAGGATAGTTGCGATATTTTATCACTCATAAATCGTTTTTTAAATATGTATATGTACATGCCCTCATCTGACAACACACATTCACTATCTAACCTTATGTTCTTCTTTTTTCTTTTCTTTAACAGATCATCATAATTTAAACTAAATGCAATAGACCATCTAAAGTTTCAACAAAATTTTGCGTAACCAGACAATAGAATTCCAGAACATTCCAACCACTCTTAAGTTTGTAACCCAATAGAATGGACGAATAATTTTAGTTCGAAGCAAAAGCGAAATTTACAAAACAAAAAAAAGCAATTACAAAATAATATATTTTGAAAGCGGAAAACGACAAGCGACGAACCAACAGCAAAAGTGTGAAAAGTTAAAAGAAACCGTGCAAAATTTGGCCTTAAAGCAACTAAATTAAAGTTTAAACTAAAATTAAACGTATATTTAAATTAACAAAAAAAGTAACGAAAATCTTAGCCTAAAGAATAAAAAATTCCAAAATCGAAAATTAATATATTTTAAGAGATATCGCATACCGCGCAAAGCTCTAAATTCAAACGGAACGGCTAAGCGTGGCAACGTAAGTTCAAATTTCGTAGCAATTTGAAAAAGAACAAAACGAAACAGATAATTATAAAAATTTTGGAAACAAAAAGTACAAAAGTAATTTTTTAACAACGTCACAAGGCGCGCGTAGAGAAACAAATTAAACATTTAGAATCTTGGAGTTATGTATATATAGGGGTACAAAAGTCTAAATAAAAACTAAAGCGCAAACAGGAGCAGCAACCAGTGTGAAAAGAGTTTTCTTTACATACAATTAAAAACATATTTTGATGTCTGAAGATAAGTAAATATTAATGAAATTCCAGTGTAAATTTTATGTAACTTTTGAATTGGTCAAGACAACTGTGGACGAAACTTAAATTATTTTTGAATAAGAGTTTGTTTGTCTCCGAACAGGCAGCAGAAGAGTTAAAAAGCACTTTGCAGAACTTCAATATGATTACCACAACTGTTTTGAAAACTACTAATTATAACAGGACGAATCGAATTGCAGCGATTTCAAGTGTGACGATCTGTGTGAATCCCTTTTTTTAAGCTTTTCTTCAATAATAACGGTTTATTATTGCCAGTAAAAAAGTAATCCTGTTAACAACAAGGCAAAAAAGCCAGAGATGAACACGAAAAAGGCGTGCCTACTTCAGCATAGACACTAGCTGATTTTCCCGATGCATTGTAGCAGCTATGGGAAATACAAAAAAAGAAGAAAAAGAGCTGAAGATTTAGATTTTTATCAACTTATATTGCTCACCCATGAGCTCAACTGCTATCGCGGTTGGAGCGTACAATGTAACAATAACTAACTAGAACAGTAACAGTTAACGAAAGAGAAAGCATGAAAAAAGTTAAAAAAGTGAGACAAAAGATATATCGAGCATATTAAACAGCGTGGGGCAGGCTGGGAAGCTATAGAGGCGCAGGCAAGAACTGAAGAATTTAAAATTATATAATCAGCAACAAAAAAGGGTAAGTACATATGTATGTATGCTTATTAAATAGCTATGGACAGATAAATGGCCCGACTAAAGTTAAATAATATATTTACATCATTTTATATCTAAAAGAATGTATTATTTAGAAAAAAAACTCCAACGAACTGAAAATTAAAGCTTCAGATGAGTAGATACAGTGGCGTAGCCAGGGGGGGCGGCGATTTGGGGGGATAGATCCCCCTTCATCATTGAAATTAAACTTTTTATTTTTGAATTAATAACACAATACTATTTTACCCTTCCGATTTATAATTTTTTTATTTCAGACTGATTACAAATTATCTTTTAATGAATATATAAAATTATCGGTTGGTGGATTATGTATTTGAATATTTGCGAAATACACTAGGCCATTTTGCTTAGTTCCCCACAGTATTGGGAAATAATCTATAATCTATACAAAAACTGTACTTTTCGACTGTAAATTGAATCGACTTTTTAATTTGCTCATATGCATGCATGCATACATAGATTCCCTACAAGACCAATGCTATGATGGTATTCACGGGAAAGTTTATGTAGGTACATTTACATATTTTACACTTTTAACATAAATGTCAAGGCAGATATTTTAAGATCCACTTCTTAACAAACAAATTTTTTTAAGCTATTATGAATGGATAAAAGAGACATCTTCATTGAATTCAGTACTAAAATTTGACATTTCAAGTGCTTTTCAAAACTTTATACATGTTAACTAGATTGGCCATTTATCTTAAAGTTATATAATTTTAATTATTTGTTTATAAAAATGCAGTTTACACTCTAACAAAACCCGTATAAATCCAAGGTTTAATCTTTGCGCAACATAAACAAAATCAACAAACTTTAGTAAAGCTTTCTAATTAGATTTCCTATAAATACATATTTTGAGTATGCAGTTTTGTAGCCCGATCAATTCAAATAAAGCGCAAGTTTAAAATACATAGCTGCGACTTGTCGTTGATTTTTAATATATTTTTTTTTTGATGAAGGCGTTGCTCATTTTCTTCATTAAAAAAATCGTCGAACATACTTAGATAAAAGGAAGAAAATTACCGACATCGTCAAAAATATGCCATACATCAATTGTAAATCACAGCTACTTTAAATTTGCACTTTATTAGACTAAAATTGAATGAGCTAAAAAACTGCAAAATATTAAGAGATAAAATTGGAATAAAAAGTTCGAAATTTTTACGAAAGTTTGTCGTTTTTTTTTAATGTTGTTCAAAGATTGAACTTATTTTCATTTAGTGGTTGTTAAGGAATAAACTATATTTTTATAAACAAATAATTCAAATTAAAATATAGTAATTTAAATTTTTAAATTTAAATAAAGCATGAATACCCCATAAAATAAACGAGTAGATAAAAAATATACAACGGTAAAACTGGCACATACATAAATATATGAAAGAATGCACTCAGGCGACGCCTCTAGCAATTGTGTGTCACAAATTTAAGTTATCGATGGACATTTTTTTTGAAATTGTAGTTTTAAGATTTGACTGTGCACTAGATTATTTTTGCAACCCAACAATTTAATTAAGATTGCATAAGAAAAAGGTTTTGAGTTGCATTTACAATTTTAACACTAATTCTATTTCAATGTTTTGTTTTGACAATATTCATAGCGCTAAAAATGCGATCGACTTCTGCACAAAATTCCTTAAATTGCCTTTAAATTGCTCCACTGATACAAGTGTAATTTTTATAGAAAACTCAGTAGGGAGCATTCTCAGACGTATGAAAATCGCTACTAAAAACAAGGGAGTCTCTCTTGATATCAACCTCCTAAAATCTCAAAACAAAAAAGTTCAAAACTGAGTGAATAGAGTTGCATTTCGTTTATGCTGTGAAACGCTTGTTTCCTTTTT
>NW_023463059.1:0-15714 GCF_013731165.1 Rhagoletis pomonella | reverse complement strand
CAAATTTATGTAGCATATTCGATCTGTCATGCAGATGGTTTATGCGAAGTTTTCCCGAATTCGAAAAAGGGGGCGTGGCACCACCCATACTAACTAAAATATAAATATAAGTGAACGTTTTTGGTGTGACCATGTAACTTGTTAACGGCTTCACCGCATTTAGCCAAATTTATCCGGCATATTCGGGCTATTATGCAGATGGTTTATGTGAAGTTTGCTTGAATTCGGAAAAGGGGGCGTGGCGCCTCTATTTTATATATAAAAATTAGTGAGTTAGCTTATAACTTGAGAACAGCTTCACCGAATTCAACCAAATTTATATGGCATATTCGGGCCATCATGCAGATATTTTATGTGGAGTTTGCCCAAATTTGGACAAGGGGGCGTGGCATATGTATTTTATGTATTAAAATAAGTACAGGTTTTTGGTGTGAGCTTATAACTTGAGAACGGCTTCACCGAATTCAACCAAATTTATACGGCATATTCAGGCTATCATGCAGATGGTTTATGTGAAGTTTGCCCGAATTCGTAAAAGGGAGTGTGGCACCTCCCATCTTCTTTTTCTTTATTGACACTGTAACCGCCTAAGCGATTTTGGCCGAGTCCAAAACAGCACGCCAGTCATTTCTCTTCTGTGCTAACTGACGCAAATTTGAAATGCCAATTGAAGCGAAGTCCTTCTCCACCGGGTCTTTCCAACGCAGAGGAGGCCTTCCTCTTCCTCTGTGACCAGCATCGCGGCCCGCGTTGGTTATTTTCAGAGCAGGAGCGTTTCTGTGCATTCGAAAGACATGGCCAAGCCAGCGGAGCCGCTGAATTTTAATTCGCTGCACTATGTCTATTTATATCGTTGTAAAGCTCATACAGCTTATCGTTAAATCGTCTGCGATATTCGCCATCACCAACGCGCAAAGGTCCGTAAATCTTTCGCAAAATCTTTCTATCGAAAACTCCAAGAGCCGCCTCATCAGATGCTTTCATGGTCCTTGCCTCGGCGCTATACACCAGCACAGGCATGATGAGTGACTTATAGAGTGTGATCTTTGTACGACGAGAGAGGACTTTACTTCTCAGTTGCCTACTCAGCCCAAAGTACCACTTGTTGGCAAGAGTGATTATCCGTTGGATTTCAAGGCTGACATTATTATTGGTGTTAATCCTGGTTCCCAAATAAACGAAGTCGTCTACTTTTTCAAACTTGTAACTCTCAACAGTGACGTGGGTGCCAAGACGCGTATGCTCTGCCTGTTTGTGTGATGACAGGAGATACTTCGTTTTGTCCTCGTTCACCACCAGACCCATTCGCTTTGCTTCTCTATCCAATACCGAGAAGGCAGAACAGACGTAGCCGTTGTTTTAACCGATAATATCGATGTCGTCGGCATACGCCAGCAGTTGTACGCTCTTGTTAAGTATTGTGCCTGAGCGGTTCAGTTCTGCGGCTCTTATTATCTTCTCCAACATCTGATTAAAGAAATCACACGAAAGGGGATCCTCTTGTCTGAAACCTCCCTATTCTGACGGAGCTGCTGGTATTGCTCACGTATTAGTTTCGCGGGGATACCAAATTCAGACATCGCGGGATAAAGGCAACTTATCTTCGTGCTGTCGAAAGCGGCTTTGAAATCGACAAATAGATGGTGTGTGTCGATCCTATTCTCGCGGGTCTTTTCCAAGATTTGGCGTATTGTGAATACCGGATCTATGGTGGATTTTCCATGCCTAAAGCCACACTGATAAGGTTCAATCAGTTCGTTGACGATGGGCTTCAGTCTTTCGCACAATATACTTGATAAGACCTTATAACCTATGCTTAGAAGGAAGATTCCGCGGTAGTTGGCGCATATGGCGGGGTCGCCTTTCTTGTGGATTGGGCAGAGCACACTTAAATTCCAGTCGTCGGCATGCGTTCATCTGACCATATTCTGCATACGAGCTGATGCACGCACCTCATCGGCTCCTCGCCGCCGTACTTGAATAGCTCGGCTGGCAGGCCGTCAGCTCCAGCAGCTTTGTTGTTTTTCAGCCGCGTAATCGCTATCCGTACCTCGCCATAGTCAGGCGGTGGGACAGCTACTCCATCATCATCGACTGGGGACTTGGGTTCGTCTTCTTCACTACTTTCAGCGCTGCTGCCATTCAGTAGGTTGTAAAAATGTTCCCTAAATAATTTCATCATCGATGTTGGTCTCTTTGGCGTGGGGATGAGGCTTAAGTAGTGACATTGGGGCCTTGAGGGGCTTCTATGTCAGCATGAACTAAGAGGGAGGCTCCGCATGAGAACCTGCGTAAGACACGAACTTACACAGTTTCCTATGTGGAGATTACCGTACCGACGATTACTCCTGCCCTCATCCCTCCTTATTTCTCCTATCCCAAAAACCCAACTCCTCCCCCCCTAATCCAGGGTGTTATGCGACACCGTGACCATTGGATGGTTTGCAGCCAGGGGGTTTACCAGCCCGGCTGTATTATAACGGCACTTTCCTGATACCAGGCCACCTCAGGGAGTAACGGACGCCTTGCCGCGGCATGGGGCGCTGCCGTGGTGGACCGTTAATTTCCGCTTACATTGCTTAGACCACCGCGCCCGCCTCGTCAGGCAGGTGGTCGTACGAACAAGATGAATACAAACAAAAACAACTCGAGCAGCGGAGGATCGTCGGAGCCGGCATCCAAAGCTGTCTCCACCCCGGTTTGGGATTCTGAGGAGGCGAGGGCATTTCCGGCTAAGGCCACGAGTGAGGTCTGCACGGCTAGCGCCGTAGGGAAACCGGAGCTGGCTATCGACAAGGCTTCGAGTAGCGGTGGGTCGAAGTCGATGCCCATAGCTGTCTCTGTCCCGGGTGGGATTTCTGGCCCTGCAGAGGCGAAATCGAAATCCGTTAAGGGCTTAAGCAGGGCCTTCACGGCCGGTGCCTCAGGGGGGTCGAAGCCAGCTCCTTCTGTTACTAAAGGCCGCGTAGTGGGTAGTGCCTGTGCGAAATCGCACGGAGCATCTGGGGTACGGTGCGTGGCGGAATCGCCAGCACCAGCAAGGGTCTCTCGCTGCGTGTCTTTGGAGCTTCGAGGACCTCGGATCGGGCACCTCAGGGAAGGCCTAAACAGCGCGCTACCGCGGCGAGAAAGCATCGCTCGGACCGTCGCATGGCCGCCAAAATTTTGGAACGCTACAACGATCAGTGTGCTGGTCAAATTAGTGATCAGCATGCCCGAACGCTCGAGTGGGCCAAAAAGGTGGTCGGCGATGCGGAGGCTGCGACATCCGCCCAGAGGAAGGTAGCCGATGGCGCGAATGCGCTATCGACTATGAAGCGGCAGAGATAACGGGAGGGGGAAACCACGACCGTGAAAAAGTTTCGTACGGGGCCGTCTCCCACGTTTAGCGAAATCGCGAATCTTGCCGGCTCTGTGGAGTTAGGGGTCATGGACCGCAACAGGGAAGACGGCGCCATCACTCACGAAGAGTGGAAGCGTGTGGCGGCCGCCATGTCGGCGATATTTATGAAGGTGGTCAGGGGGAATCCAGGGCCCCCACCTAGGTGTGAGAGTGCCGGTTGGCACCATGGGCTGCATAAGCTCACGAGGTGCGCCGATGAGCGGTCGGCAGCCTTATACAAGGAGGCAATCTCCCAGGTGGAAGAGGTTTGGAAGGGTGCCGATCTAGTGGCCGTGGACAAAGTGGATCTTCCGATGCATCCACGGGCTCGGGTATGGCTCCCTACTGAGCTAACCTCTCCAGAGGAGATCGAAGGAATACTTCGGTACTGTAATCCTTCTCTCCCGACGCATAACTGGAGGGTTAACTGGCTGGAGAGGACCGAGGAATCTTATCGGCAAGCGCTGATACTGCTTAATCCAGAGTCCATCGGTGCTCTCGGCGATACAAAGGGGGTCATATACTATGGCTTGGAGAAGGTGGTTCTACGGATTCTACCAACCGAAGCCCAAGCAGATGACTCTCTGCCTCCAGCTACTTCGGAGGGAGGAAGAGAGGCCTTTGACTCCGCCAGCATGGAGTTGGGAGACTCGGCTCAATCGGATGCTGAGAGCATTGGGGGCGGATACTCTGCCGGGGCGTCCGTCTTCAGTCTCGAGAGGCTGTTCGGTGGGGTCGATGTCAGCGGCGAGAGCGCGGAACTAGCGCTCATAGAGGACATTCTGGAGAATGAAGATTCTGCAGATTAATCTCCAACATTCCAAGGCGGCATCCGCCAATCTTTTGCTCCACCTTGATCAAGGTGGGGCTGACGTGGTTCTGATACAGGAGCCATGGCTGAGCAGTAATGGTATCTCTGGAATCAGAACAAGGAACTACAAGCTGATAGCGGCGAACAACGTAGGTAGGACTAGGGCCTGTATGCTTATCAGAGGTGAACTAATTGCTTTTATTTTGCATAATTTCTGCAATGAGGATGTGGTTACAATTAGGCCGGAACGAGAGGCTGGAGAACTCTGGCTCATATCTTCCTAAATGCCGCACGATGACGAGGTGGAGCCACCTGCAATGCTGCTGTGGAGCGCTCTAGCGGAAGCCAAGCGACGGAAAGCTGGCATGATCTTGGGGTCCCATGCGAACTCGGGGCACTCAGTTTGGGTCAGCTCGGACACAAACTTGCGAGGTTAGTCACTTTTCGAGTTTATTCTAAGTGAAAACTTACATATCTGTAACAGGGGGAATTCCCCTACGTTTATAACTGCTGCCAGGGAGGAGGTTCTTGACCTCACACTAACTTCATCTGAGACAGCACCTCTGATCTCGTATTGGAGGGTTCTTAGCGAACACTCTTTTTCGGATCATAGGTATATTAAATTTACTTTGGACGAAACGCGTCCACGTAGCAAGCCCTTCAGGAACCTGAGGAGCACGAACTGGTATCTGTATAACAGGAACCTTCGCGGAGTGCTCCCTGATGCGCCAGAACCAAATTCTGTGCAGTCGGTAGACCCGCTGGAGGAGATTGTCAAAGTTTTCTGCTCTGCGTGCAGGGAAGCTCTTCGAAACGCATGTCCGCTGAGATTTCAGAAAGGTAGAGGGAGCTCTCTGAGTTAAGAGCGTCGAGCAGACGACTTTTCAATAGGGCCCGTAGGAGTAAGTTGTCTTCTGATTGGGAACTCTATAAGGTTGGACTAGGAATCTACAAGTACGAAATAAGAAAGGCTAAAAAGATTTCATGGAGGTCTATCTGCGAAAACGTTGAAGGGTGTCATGAATCTTCGAGATTTAGGCGTATTCTCGCTAGGAGTCCTGCTCCGATGGGTTACTTGAGGGATGAGGCAGGTCCCTATACTATGAGTGGCGAGGAGTCGCTAAGGCTTCTCCTGGACACTCACTTTCCTTCCGATCCCTTCCCTGAGGAGAACTCCTTAGGGGAAGTGTGTGGAGACTGTGCTGCTGTTTCTGACCTCCTGGATGAGCGCCGCCTGGCGTGGGCGATCAATTCGTTCGAAACCTTTAAATCCCCAGGACCTGATAGCATCATACCTGCGCAGCTGCAAACGGCGGCGGAGGTGTCGCGCCGTTGGTTGGCCCCAATCTACGCGAGCTGCGTTAGATACGGGTACATTCCCAGGCACTGGAGGGTCGTCAAGGTGGTGTTCATCCCGAAGGCCGGAAGGAGCTCTCATGTTTCCCCCCAAGGACTTTAGGCCAATCAGTATTTCATCGTTTCTGCTGAAGACGTTAGAGAGGCTGGTTGATATGCACATAAGGAGTATGATCCCTCGGGATCGCCTGTCTAGAGCACAGCATGCTTACTGTAAAGGACGGTCAGTCGATACTGCTCTGCATACAATTGTGAGGTGTATAGAGGAAGCCTTCGCTTGCCGTAGGAGCCTTCCTCGATATCGAGGGGGCTTTTAATAATGTCCTGCCGGACGCAATAGTTAAGTCGCTAGATAAGTTTGGGGTTGAGGTCAGTCTCATTAGGCTCATCGAAAGCTTGCTGCGTGACAGAACTGTCATGGCCGTCTGGGGCAGCGCCTGCTTGTCTCGTATGGTGATCAGGGGCCCCCCGCAGGGAGTGGTCCTCTCACCCCTTCTCTGGGTCGTCGTGGTGAATGAGCTACTAGTGGAGCTGGAGAAACACGACTGTCGGGTAATTGCCTATGCAGACGATGTGGCGCTCCTAGTTAAAGGTAAATACCTGAACACTCTGTATGAACTGACCCAACGGTACCTTAACATAGTTATTAACTGGGCGGCCAAAAGTGGTCTTGCCGTAAACCCCAGTAAGACAGAGCTGGTCTTATTCACAAAAAAATATAAAATCCCCGCCGCTGCTCTTCCCTCGGTTGGAGGTCTGCGCTTACAGCTGTCTGACAGGGTGAAGTACTTGGGCTTGATCCTGGACAGGAAGTTGTCGTGGGTACCAAACCTCGAGGAAAGGGCAAGAAAGGCATCAGTGGCCTTATATTGCAGTAGGGGAGCTATTGGTAAGAGATGGGGCATCTCCCCTAAAGTTGTCTATTGGCTACACGAGACCGTAGCCAAGCCAATTATGTTGTATGGGGCCCTTGTCTGGTGGAACTCACTGGAAAAGGCTATACTAGCTAGGCAGCTGGAGCGCGTACAACGGGCTGCTTTAATTGGTATTAGTGGGGCACTGAGAACCGCCCCCACATTAGCACTGAACGCAATGCTAAACGTAGCGCCTGTCGACGTTGCAGGCAGAGTTCTCGCGGCGAATGGCTATTATACTCAGGGAAACCGATTGGTTGACCAACTTAGGGACCGGACACTCTGGAGTTCTAGGAGGTTTCGACTTCATCCCCGATCGCACAGATTACTGCACCACCGTCACGGCTCCTAAGAGATTTTTCTCTGTCCATTTTCCCTGAAGGGATGAGTGGGTCGGGCGGGACTTTTGGAGGAGGGGTGCGGTGAACTTCTTTACGGATGGATCGAAACTGAATGGCAGGGCCGGTGGAGGGGTCTTCTGTCGAGAGCTTTCCATCAGCAGTAAGTTCAGGCTCCCAGACTTCTGCAGTGTATTCCAGGGAAGTGAGCGTATATTCTGATAGCCAGGCGGCTATCAGGGCTTTGAGTTCGTTAGAGGTGCGCTCTAACCAGGTTAAAGAATGTCTTCTCTCTCTCTCTCGGCCGCGTCGGAATACTTCCGCATTAGGCTTATTTGGGTTCCGGGACACAGCGACATTGGGGGGGAACTGCGTGGCTGACGAGCTGGCCAGGGAAGGAACCCGTGAAACGTTACTACCGAATAAAGAGCGGCTGGGGGTGCCATTGATCGCTTGCGGTTCGCTATTGGATAAATGGGCCTCATGCCAGCTCAGCGAACGCTGGGCGAATACCATGACATGTGCGATCGCAAGGTCCTTTTGGCCGAGGGTAAACCGGGGGCGATCGAGGGCACTCGTCACTCTCACAAAGCCACAGCTATCATTTCTGGTGTTGGTTTTAGCGGGTCACTGTCCTATCGGTATCCACGCAGTTGGGCTGAACATTCTGGCGGACCCTTTGTGCCGTTATTGCCTGGAAGATGACGAGGTAGAATCACCTCAACACTACCTTCTTAGGTGCCCAGCGTTTGCGAGGCTACGGTTGAAGTACTTTGGCTCTCACTTTTTAACAGCCCCGAGGAGCCCTGGGGCATTGAGATCAGCCGTATTAGTAAATACATAATCGGCTCGGAGCGTTTCAACGATAAAGTTTAGGGGGCCTTTCCAAGTTGTGGTATCATAAAAGACAATCTTACATTGTCTAAGTGAGCTCCGGTTACACGGGGCTGCCGCCTTACCTAACCTAACCTAACCTAACCACCCATACTAACAAAAATTTTCATCTGGTATATCTCTTGAAATATTTGTGGTAGATTATTGGAATTGGTAGCTATAGGTGGCCTGTTCAAGAGTTAGCATTCCAAATAGTTTATTTATTCATACCGAAGATGGAAAAACAAAAAATGTTGTATATCCAAATGTGTTGGATTAAGATTTAAAATAAAGAATCAAAAATTTTGAAATAAAACAGATGATAAATTTTCATATAGAAAAATTCCTGGATTTTTCATTCATTTTTCAATATCTGGTGCAGAGAAGGACACCGGGGTACCGCTAGTTTTAAATATTTTTTATTAATTTTTTGCAGTTCTAACGTCGTGAATATTAAACACAAGCTAGAAAGCCTGGTTTTACATGTGAAAGAAAATCCCAATACTCAGTTGCCAATAGTTGGCTTAATAAGGGCCTACAAAAACTCATAATAAGGGCCTAAGCTGTTGCTAGTTTTAAAATATTTTAAATAGATTTGGCTCACAAACGCTTCTTTAGACAGTCGGAAATATTTAATAAATCTGTAGACACATTTTTTAAGTATATTTTATGTTAAAATATATTCGAAAGAGTACACTTACACCGTCTTAAACATCTTCTACACCTAGCCAGTTTACCAAGCTCTCATCCTCTGACGAATCATTGAACCAGAACTCCGTTGTACTCATTTTTACCACGTTTTTATAAACTCGCTTTCTTTTTTATTTCATTTTAATTTGCACAAATTTACATATATATGTATAAGCACACTATTTGGTTTGCCCGATTTTTAAAATAAACTACTCAGTGGTGAAAAATATATTATTGTGAACGAGCGCTATTCTTTATCGAATGAGCGTCATAATACCAAATGAAAATTCGTTCGATCAGCACTTTCGACCACAGTCGAAGATCGAGTGCAACTCATAACAGGGGCCTTACTTTTACATTTCTATATGAGACTGCATTTTTAACAAATGCTTACATAAACAAGTAATTATTAAGCAAAAAACAAAACCAACTTCAATTCCCATATACAAATTTAAGATTATCGTTAATCTATTCATGATCTAATGATCGGATTTAAACCGAATTAGGACGGGACCACCTGTGAGGTAACACCTTTCCTTTAAAAAAGAATTATAGTAATCGGTTAACGTGGTCCAAAGTTATGTGGTAACATATGTACATAAAAAAAATATTAAAAAAATATTCCGACGAATTGATAACCTTCTCCTTTTTGTGAAGTCGCTTAAAAACATACACACCAGCAAGCTTTCAGTGTCAAATGATTTCAGGTAAAATTGTCAAAGCTCCCAATAAACTTAAAGGAAATAATGAAATCATCAAAACAACTTCAGTCCTTATATTATAAAGGAGCATAAAGTTTACAATGTGTTTTCTTGTTTTCGTAGACATTTGAAGAGTAGGGCTGCCGCGGAATTTTTTTAGCACAAGAAGGGTGAAAAGGTGAAATTGGGTACCTCTGGTTTAAAGGACCTTTTTTCTTAGAATTTTATGTGGAATCCGAATCTGCTAGGAACGATTCGAAAAAAATTTACCCGCCCTAATGCATATATATATATATATATACATGTATAAATAATATACTTGCGTATATGTCAAAATGTATAATCACCTTATATGACAAATACGAAAATTTCGGCTGAAAATCGAAAAAATTACCGTTTCTGAAATCGGCACATTTCACGATTTGGAATATCCACCCAAAATAGGCGAATTGGAAATTTCATCGTTCCAGACCGATTCCGTTGAATCTGGTTCAAGAACACCGTGCAATATGATCGCAATGTGTTTGAATTTGAAGCGAGATCTCCCTATGTGAGGAATAAGAGAGTACTCCCATCACCTGATTTTGGAGTGGTAAGAGAGTTGCCGATTTTGTACTTCTTTAAGTACTTTGTACTCTGTTAAGAGTAAAATAGGAGATCTCCGAAGAAAGCAATTACAAAATGCACCCCGAGGCATGATTTTGGAGCAATAAGCGAGATTTTTTCAGATTTTTACCCCTGTATTACTCGCTTAGGATCCCAATGGGAGATCGTCTAAGTAAGCAATAAAACAATCCTCCTCGAGACATCATTTAGGAGATATATGCGACATTTGTCGGGGTTTACCCCTTTATTACTCGCTTAGGAGCAAATAGCGATGTCTCCTCAGCGAGCAATCCAGGGGGCTACTCTGTAATGTGATGCCATAGGCAATCGCTACAGCGTATTATTTACGACGTATTTGCCTATCGCATCGCATTGCTCTTTCGTATCGCATTACAGAGTAGCCCCCCAGAAGTATTCTATTTGATTGATAGGGGAGTTATACGCACCTCGTTCAAAATAATTTTGTGTTTTTGGAAAAATGTATCATGAATAGGGACACGATATCGAACCGATAGTATCGATATGGTACTCATTTAAAGTATCGCTTTAAAAATATCGGGTACCCATTAATATCGGAATAAAAGGACTGTAGGGAAAAATAAGAGGAGAAGCTCGGCCAAATACTAACGTATTGTGTAAGCGCCGACCTATTATTATTACAACACGTAGAGATTGAGGTGCTGATTAAGACACCGAGGCTGTGGAGTCAAACCCACCACATGCAATCCTAACTATAGTACGAATTTCTGCTTGTTCACCACGACGACCAGAAGGCAAGTGCGCTTTATCTTTTGTCAAGCAGACGGTCAAATAAACAGTCATCAAATTGAAATATCAAAATTTTTGAAGTGAAACTTCTTAGGCGGCGGTATCGCAAAAATGGAGAGTGAAATTTTTAAAACTGAACACGTTACATGAGGATATACATAGGTAGTATAGGGAAGGGGAAAAAAGAAATAAAGCGACGCATGACGGGTACGAGTACCTACATATGTATATATGTATGTGTGTATGTTTGAATGCACGTATGTATGTATACATATTTATGTATATATATACATATATATGTATGAATGAATGAACTCATTGCGCATTTCAGCTCTGCCGCTACCAAGCAATATATGTATAAATGATGCAAGCGTTTTTCGCGTAACTACATCCATTCGTACCCCTGCACAAAATTGTGCGACTAATCTCTAAAGAGAGTATTCCGAGATTACTCTCAATCGGGTACAATAGGGCATTAATTAGTCGCAACTAGTCTCATACGGGTACTAATGGAGATCAATTAGTCTCGACTCATCTCTTATGGGTATAATTGGAGATCAATTAGTCCCCAACTCAACTCTAACGGGTACTATTAACGATTTAATGATATGTACGCACTTAGTCAATGCAATTTCATGTGCGGCGTTGGCACGCAGGGAGAGTATTCGCCTAACAAAACTGAGCACCCCGGTTCGAATCTCAGCTGGCGCAAATTTTTATTTTTATTTTTTAAAAGTGACTGGTCGCTTTTTATACCCGTTCGGGTATAAATGAGAACAATTAGTCTCTTCATAGGACATGCTCGAACAAAAGCGAACAGTTCATTCCATATAAAGAGGTCAAAAGTGGTATTAGTCGCATGCTCCTTTGCGATTGCTCCCAGAGTCATCCCGGATTAGTCTCATTTTTTGCAGGGACATATGTACATATGTCTGTATGGATATATTTATGATGAAGCAAACGGGCTTCGTGATGTACTGATGGGCATATGTATGTACTTATGGACAGCAATGTTTTCATGTGTGTACATATGTTTGAATGGTTGTGTATATATTTGAATGTATGTACATATGTTTGTGTATGTACAAACGAAAACAAATCTAATAAGCTGCTCGTTGATATAAATGCGAACTGTACTGATTGTCAAAAATTATGTTTTTCTGGTACATTTGTTCATGTTTGTCATTGGGCGTGTAATTTTCTAGAGTAGTTTTGTGCTCTCGCTATCTCCTTGTATTAACTCGTCCTTCGTTGGTATACTCTGACGAACATATGTGAGGATGATAGCAAGGCCAACTTAAATAAGGTAGTGTTACAGGAGCAGTTGAAATTTTCGCCCGATGTTTCTTAAAGAAAGCCATAAACGTAGCGGCCGTTGGTTCAACTTGGTGTTGTTTTGCTCTAGATTGCACCGTTTGTAGGCCTGTTGAATGAATTTATGTCTTGGTTGTACAAAAGATCAAAAAATTTGGATTTCTGGCAAGTTGTACAACTTATCGCTACATTAATGGCCATGGTGTACAAACTCATTTAATTGGCGTTTATTTTGTACACAATATAACCGAAAATGCATAACTCAGCCGAAATAGGTACGTGGTTTCGCTGAATTTTATAAATGTAAGCCGAAACTATGAAATTGTAAAAATGAGATTTTACAATGAGACTGCTCGCAAAATTGCAATGTTTGTGGGCAAAACTTCCAACTTGATTGCGGATTGATTTGAACCAAAGTTTTCGGCTTGCATTATGTCAAAAGGATGTGTTTGTTGTAATTCCTTCTGTCATTTACTATCATTATGCGTAGGCGAATTCATGAAATCATTTCATGCGTTTGAGTAGAAACTGAATGAATGAACACCATTTCATGATTTCAATTAACGCGATATAGAGTTTATGCACTTAGTTTTTACTCAGATCGATGAAATGATTTCGAGAATTGGACTACGTATACATGTGATAGGTACTTATGCTTTTAATTTATAAGGTAATTTTAGGTTTTTATAGTCTAGTTTAATTTTGAGCAAGCATAACCGACAACGAGTCGGTGCAGTGTACGTGTAGCCGACAAAAGCCGACGACACCAATAGGCTTAAAGCGTTGTTAAAGATATTTGATCGTCTCCGTCGCGCTTAAGGTAGCGATATGCTTCATTTGTCAACAATTTTGCAGCCAGTTTGTATGACATACAACAAAATGAGACACAAATTTGTACTAAATTGACGATACCTTTCACTTAATATCTCGGACACTAGGAAATATCCAAAAATGGATAACACCAATCAAAGGATCCTTAATATCGGATCTCTTTTGAACCAAACAATTGAACAATCGTTGCGTTTTAAATTCTACCTGGCGCATGACATGTCTTATAACTCTTTCCGTCATTGCATACACATTATACACCATTTGAAGCTTTAAATCAATAGCATATTTATAAATGAGAGTGGACCACTTCTGTAAAAACTCAAAATATAGATTATAACACCAATCGTCAATTTCTAAATTCCAGTTATGTAAAATGTCTCGTTGAATATCTGTATAATAGGCCGGGTCGATTTGTGGGGAGGCAAAAAAATCGCCCATTGCTCTGGGAAAATCATATTCTAGGGATCAAAATAAGAAACTTTGCCGAAGGAACCATACCTCTAAAACGAATTCTGATGTCCCCCAATTTGGGTCGAACTTTTGGGTAGGGGCAAATTTTGAAAAATCCCACTTTGACCCATTTAGAGTGCTCCAATCGAGTCCAAATGTATGACCGACCCCCACTAACTTTGGAGGCCCGACCCACCGATGCCAGTGGCACACCCCCTGGAACCCCCCTGGGGGTTCACCATACAAACATTTACATTACATGAAAAAATCAGCGAAATGCCTATGTTTTTTTCTTTTTGGAGTTTATTTTTCTCTTTAGAAATTTATTTAGTCAGAACATATGTAAATGAAAAAATGAATTTAACTTAGTAATAGAAAAGAAATTAAAAAAAAATTATTAGAAATGAGCGTTTTTACAACCCTTTTAAAACCAAGGCATCACTGTGATGCATTTGCATGTCGTAAACATAGTTGTGTGGGTTTTTTATTCAACCGTTTTAAAAAATGAAGGTATCACTGTGACACAATTGCAAATCGGAAAATTGCTTGTGTGCGTTTTTTAAGACACAGCTGCATGTCGTAAACTTACTTGTGTAGTTTTTTTATAGCACCTACTTAAGAAATGAAGGTTGTTTTTACAACCCTTTTTGTGGGTATTTTAAGGCACCTTCTTAAGAAATGCGCGTTTTTTGCAACCATTTTAACAATTAAGGTATCACTGGAATGCACCGCAACCCTTTTAAACAATGAAGGTATCACTGTGACACAATTGCAGATCGTAAAATTGCTTGTGTTGTTTGTTTTAAGCCACCACAAGACACAGCAGGTAGAATTGAAATTACCATTTCATTCTTATTACCTCGTCTCGTAGACCATATATAACGCAACAGTTTTTGTGAATGCATTAAGTCGTTGGGAAGAACTCAAAGTGTGAAGTGCTAATTTCAGATAAAAAAATATTTCAAAAAAAATAATAAGTGAAGTGACCATTCCAAATTAAAAAGTTTACAATGAATCCACCATCCTCTACACCGCAAGATGAAGCAACTACATCAACAACTATCGAAAACCCAATGAGTCATATACCCAAGCATGATGTTACTGTTTTTGGTGTGTCTACTGATTTAACTGATCTTAATTTACCAACCCATCTGGATATCTTGAGATATTATTTTTACTTAAGCGAACGTGCTAAAACAGAACAAAAAAAGTTTTCCCATAAATCATTCACTATTCAAGTACAAGATAAGTTGATTGGAATTTGGGAAAAACTTGGTATGGAAATAATGCTGAAAAAAAGTGTATTTAATAAATTGAATAAATTGCTTGACAAGTATCAAGAGCAAATCAAGAGAAGAAACAACACCCAACAATTTACAGAGTATGTAAAATCTCTGGAAACAAGTTTTTACATTGGAACATGTAAATGCGATTTGAAGGCAGCTCCATGTGCATGCGGCTGGGTTCCCGAACGCCTCAAAGAGTTCATGCACGATCAACATAATCAGAGAAGACTAACAATGGATGCATTTGTGATGGAAACTGAAGAGCAAGGAGCAACGTCTATGTCATCAATGCCAACATACCAAGATCCCGATGATTCAACATACGCACCGCCACCGGTTCAAGAAGATATGGATAGAAGCACAAGTTCACAATACACAGAGAGATACGATTGTTTTAACTTTGCCTTGGTATGTGACAGATTTGGTGTGCCTGACAGAGTAGCATCAGCATTGGGAACCGCTCTTTTGCAAGATTTTAAAATTAAAGATAAGCATGGGAAACCTCTCATCATGGATAAATCGAAAGTTCGCAGAGAAAAAGAGAAATGCAGACAAGAAGTGCTTCGCAAATGGTTAGATGATACCAATTTGTTAGCGTTTTCATTCGATGGCAGAAAAGATGATACTTTAACGATAGATAAAATTGATGAGAAGTATCATACTAGGATGGTAAAAGAACCTCATCTTGTTATTTTGAGAGAACCCAATTCTGAATTGATTGGTTACGTAAGACTGGAACATGAAACCGCTGAATACAAAACAACCAAATTAAATGGTTTTTTCAACGATAAAAATATATCACTGGATGCATTAATTGGAATATGCACTGACGGTGAGCCAACAAACACTGGCCCACACGGTGGAATTATACGACGATTCGAATTGCTGTTAAAAATACCATTGCATTGGTTCGTTTGCCTTCAACACTTCAACGAACTTCCGTTTCGGCATTTGTTTGAAGCTTTGGATAAATCAACCAGCACTGGACCAAGATTGGCAACCGGAAAACTGAGCCGTCAAATCGAAACTTGTGAAACTCTTCCGGTAAGTTATTGCTATCACTCATTTATTATAATTGTCAACCATTTTTAATTATTTTATTATTATATATTTTCAGGCTTCCAGAAAATTGAGTTGCAAAATATGCCCCCTGCTCCAGAAAAAATTGAATTTTCCACCGATTCGAAGTACTTATACGACATGGCCCATGCAATTTCTAGCGGCGTGGTTCCGGTGGATCTGGCTAACATCAAACCAGGGAAAATTGTACATTCTCGGTGGCTCACCAAGGCCGCTAGATTATTGCGATTATATGTGACAACGGAAAATCCAGATGCAAATTTAAGAATTCTGGTTGAATTTATAATTAAATGTTATGTGCCAATGTACTTCAA
>NW_023463058.1:0-15716 GCF_013731165.1 Rhagoletis pomonella | reverse complement strand
ATGAGAATCGGATGTAAAGTATATTTCATACCGCTAGGTGCAGGGGGCGTGGCAGCTCCCATACAAATCGAATTTTTCATACTGCATATATCTGGAAGTGTTCATGGTAGTGTACTGGAACTTAGTCATAGTCATGAACGAAAATTGGGGCTATTGGAAAAAGGGGCGTGGCACCTCCCATATATACCGAATTTTTTACACTGCATATCTCTGGAAGTGTTCATGGTAGAGTACTGGAACTTGGTATTCGTATATAAAATCAATCGCATAGGCATGAAGAAAAATTGGGGGAAAAAGGGGCTTAGCACTTTCCATACAAACCGAATTTTTCATACTACATATCTCCGGCAGTGTTCATGGTACACTTAGGGAAACAAATTTTAGAATTAAAAAAAAACGTGCTAAATTTAAAAAAATACGCATATGAAAGAGCACCAACCCAACTCGTTTTAAATTTGATTATGTACGTTATAAAATATGTCGTTGTGAAGTGCACAGATGCTTTTTCGTAATTAAGAAGATTAAGAAAATTAATTTTGTGTTCCGTCTGATGGTAATTGAACCCGGACCCTCTTGGCAGCAACCAATTGTATCAAGCGTCTTTGCACACTCACCTACAGCCATACATGTGAAACTGTTTTCAAAGGTTGAGTTTGAATCAACATCACAGCGCGCGATTAGTGCATTTGTACTGATAAACGTGTACCATGTATGTGTACATACATATGTGTGTATGTGTTGTCACCGCTGTGCATGCTTTGTATACATATACTTTCTTGCGGAAACATGTGCAGCATTGCCAGCTATCAGTTGTTTTTTGATTTTACATTAGGGAGGGTCGAAAATCTAATTTTTCGCGAAGTGAACAACAAGCCTACAAAATATTAGTCTTTTATTTTAATTGTAAGAGCCCGCGCATCGACCGCCAAGTGACCCACAGCACACTAGTCGAATAAGACCAATTCTTGTTATAATATCTGGGTTCAGCAAAAAGGTTTGGTGCATATTTTTAGATAATGAATCCGTTAACGCAAAAAAAAAGCCAAATATCATTTCTCGCAGCCCTTTAGCTTATGTTTAGTCTCAAAGGTATCTGTTTTCAATAAAATTTTAATTGTTCTCTTGATAATTGCACTGGCCTATAGTCGAACGATGTAAAGAACATCATTAATATTGCTGGCGTGCATTTAGGTCGCTGGTTCCAAATATTCTAATCTTTTTTTAATATTAGCTATAGTTTGCGGAATTTTGCAAATTTAGGAACAATTTCGGTAGCTCTAATAGAAAAGCCATTATTTTCCATCATCGTGGAAAAATTTTGTTTATGCAAATGAGTATAAACACTGAACAGGCACAACTTCTAGAAACACTAGTTAGTTTACATATGTTTATGCATACAATAGAAATATTGCAAATGTAGGAAAATGACAAATTTTTTTTTACATTTTTTATATTTTAAAATAATTTGTTTATAACATTAACGATGTTCATCATATTATTATCATAAATCAGTAACAGTAAGTCTCGTCTTCAATTTGGTACTTATTACGTACCGATCGAGTAACATTTACCAAAGTTATATCGAAAAACTTAAGCGGATCTCAAGTTTTTTCTCTAAAAAAATGTATCTTAAATTTTATAAGTAACCTTTAAATGAAAGAACCGGATTGCAGAAAAGTGTGCCAGGGAGTGACTATTTTCGTTCAAGCTGAATGCAAAGCAATATCGTCCAATTGGAGAGTCCTCAAAAGGATTTCCCAGGATATGTTAAAGACTATTGCATTTATCTACAGTCACTTTCTCACATAATGGAGTTAACTAAAATATTTTTGTATATCTAAACACTTATTGCACCTCACCTACCTTCATATAACGGCAAATTTAGAAACCGCGAAAAATGTGCTTCTTCGGTGACTACACTGAGAGAAAAATCAACCAAAAATTGGTTAATATTACCAAATTCAAATTTGAAAAAGAATCAACGTGATTTTTGGTTAATATTAACAATGCCTTGGTTGATATTTTCAACAATGATTTGGTAATATTAACCACAATATTGTTTACATAAACCAAACTTTTGGTTGGCGATTTTTCGTTTGAATAAATTTTTGTTCTGCACTTCACAGAAGCTTTTTCATAATTCGTAGATAAAAACAAACATTTTTATTATCATTTTAATAAGTTGCCTCTGACGGGATTAGCAAATAACAGCAAGCATATCTACACACTCAGCTACAGCCGCTTTGTAAATGTGTCTTCAAATGTTCAAGTTGAATCAATTTTCCTCGTCGTTTGATTTGGTTCTGCACTTCACAGAGGCTTTTCCGTAATTAAGAAAAACCAAAAACAGAAAAAAATAAAAATTATGTATCGAGCTATGGCATTCGTACTGCTGGAAGCCAACAAGTAACAGAAAGCATCTCTGCTCGTTTAGCCACTGCCATACATACGAATTTGTTCTCAAATGTTCAACTTGAATCACATTTATTACAATCGGCTAATTGACCATAAAATAATGAAACCATAACTTGGTTGAAAAACCCGTTGTGCTTTTGGCTCAGTGTAATGAAACCATTCCGCACCAATTTTCAAGACAACATAAATGGACTTAAAGTGGGCGTTTATCACCCTAATTGTGTTACGTTAATGTTTGTAAATACTTATATGCTTGAAACTACTATTGACTTATCAAACGATTCCTAAACTTTGACAATACATGTTTGACTTCAATCACCACTATCTTGAAAACTGACCAAATCGGAGTGACCAAGCCCATGGTCCTTTTAATATTATATAAACATCCGAAAAGATTAAAACGCTTGAAATAAATCGCGTCTCACTTTTTTGTATTTTTCACTTGGTTGCTGAAGTAATGAAGAATTGAAAATTCATAAGGGAAAATTATAGTTTTTGTAAGTTTTATCTTAATATCTTAAAAACTTGGAGACTTATACTACGTTCAAATTGACGAGCTAAACATGTTAAATGGGCTTGAACCAGTTAAACGAACAAAACACGTTCATAAACAAGTTAAATTGCATGCAATTGTTGGAAAATTTAACTCGTTTGAAAACCAGTTCAACGCAGAGTTGTATCGGAAAGCTTTCTGCTCCGGCCAATCAGAAAGACCCAAAAGCTTTCATTTAACACTCCAACGTTCAAAAAATTTATATTCTGATATATAAAAAATTAAAAATTATCAAAAAATATCAAAATTGTATACATGTCTCCCCGCCAAAAAAGAGGCCAAGGCGGTAATTAGTTATTTCCCATGAGGCCTCATCGTACGCAGAAATAAATAGTGCACACGAACTAAACATTTTGAAGTCTCTAAGTAGTCCGTATGCGTTAATATCATGAAGCAGACATTCGCATAAAACAAATTGAAACACAAAAACTTGATTGTTAATATTTTTTTTTTCAAATTTTTATGGGTAATCAAACAACCGTCAAAGTTAACTCCAAATGTTCAATGTGGACGATTGTGTTTTCCAAAAAGCTCTTTTTCATTTAACAAGTTAAATGGGGCCAATTTGAACGTAATATTATTGAAAAATGATAAATGAACGTGGGGGTACTAAATTTAATAGCCCTTAATTTCGTCATAATATTACTATTACAATACGGTCAAATGCATTTTATTTTCCCCCATACAATATCGACCCAGCCTATTGTGCATATCACTCCGGCTACGCCATCCACAGTATTTTTGCGCAGAACCCACGTCGAAATTTGCAAAAAAGTGCATAGTGCAAACCGAATTTATTAATAAAATAGTGGTCGGCAATTCGAAACATCCATTTTAAATACAATTTTAATCCTTTGGTTACACGTGATGTTAAAGTTTTTGGATTCGGGGTATGCGTTTGAACACAACAACCGAAAATTATTGTACAAATAACTAAACCGAACCCAAGTTTCTCGATAAGGGGCAACAAAGATTCTTTTCTACTAGTTTATATAAAGCAGTGGATAAAAATATATGTATATGCGAAAGGCAAATTTATCTGATTAAATGAACACCACTAATATTTCCTGCAAACACACATCGCCTTACATCTTTTATCTCGCCTCCGACACAGAATTGTTTTTGTATAAAATTACGCAAAATGGCTTACTCGTTCGTTTTTAGGCATGCCATTGTTACGAATGTCGAAAGTTCGAAGATACGATTCGGATTACAGCATACTATTTCTACAATTCGTAGCAAAATCCGAATACGAAAGAGTTGCAGAATAGGGGTGCATATGAAAAAGCATCCGTAGAAAAAGCAAGCGTAGTTGAATTGAATATTTCCATTATACGTAGTGCATGTATAATGGAAATATTGAATTTTGAACACTTTTCACTTGATTTAAATACGAACATTTTTAAACGGTAATCAAATAAAACATTTTAATTTTTGGAACGCGTTTTTTTCTGATTGTAGAGTAATCGAACATGGTATGGAGATATATGAAATCAATCCCACACTCTTGGAGAAAATTGGGCCTATCTTTGTATGCATATACACGTTTGCTAGGTTATTTAAGACGGTAGTGGAAATATGCCTTCTGACAACCACCAAATCGTAATATGAAAAGATAAATGCGTCACAGAAAATCATGATCGTGCACTGTTGGTGAAAATGTTGGACCAAAATATGTCAATACAACAAATTAATTTTGGGCGCGACGAAGTTCGCCTGGTCTGCTATTTTTATACCCGAGCGCACTTGTGTACAAGGGTATTATAACTTTGTTCACATAACGGTTGTTTGTAACAGGCAAAACGAATCGAGATAGATTCGTCCGTCCGTCCGTCCGTCTGTGCACACGATAACTCGAGTAAAAATTTAGATATCTTAACGAAACTTGGTACGTGGACTTCTATTGGGCGTAGGTCGGATGGTATTGAAAATGGGCGAAATCGGACAATAACCACGCCTACCTCCCATATAACGGTAATTTTCAGAAATACGAAAAGTGCGATATTTTAGTAACTACTAAAGATAATTCACTCAAAATTTATATTTACAATGAGTTTTAGACGAAAAATAAGAATATTAAAACATTTTGGCAAATGGGCGTAGCCACGCCCACTTATGGTTACATGTGTATAACTTGGTAACCGCTGCACCAATTTCTTCCAAACAGTTGTTGGTCCTGCTACAGCATACCAAATGGCCGAAAATTTTTAAAATCGGACAATAACCACGCCCACATCCCATATAACGGTAATTTAGAAAAATACGAAATCCTCGATAAATCAGTAAATATTAAAGCTAATTTTTTCAAAATTTATGGTTGCAACAATTCTTAACAAAGTAATATGTTTGTGATAAAATTTTGGAAAATGGGCGTGGCACCGCCCACTTATGATTACTTATGTATCTCGGTAACCGTTCTACCAATTTGTACCAAACTCGGTACGGTTATTGTGCTTGCCACATAAAAGCAAACCGTTGAAAATTGTTGAAATCGGACTAAAATTACGGCCACTTTTCATATAACGGTAAATTTAAGAAATGCTTGAAATTTCAATATTTCGAAATTTAAGGACGCTAATTTACTTAAAATTTATACTTATCATGTAGCGGTAGCTTTCGGAAAGGTGGAAAACATATATTTAATACTTGCGCCGGGTATTTAATGTTCGGCTCCGCCCGAACTTAGACTTTCTTACTTGTTTTATAAATGTCTAGCTCATTATACATATAACACCGAGCGAAGGTAAATTTTCAACAAAAATATCAATATATTCGCGAAACCATGGGCCAAACATAGTAAAATTGCGTTTTTAGTTTTTCACTCTGACGTCAGTAATTCAAAAATGATTTTAAAAATTCAGAGGAATGTACTTAAAGAAGAAATATGGGTATCAAATTAAAGAGGAAATCCTGTAGAATTTAAACAGATTCAGAAGGACTGGTAAGTATTGAAATATCATTTTAAAATTAAATCCTTAAAATTTCGCAATATTTGTTAACGACTAATATAAAATCGATAACATCCTCGAATTTCGTCCTTCTAACTTTATCGGCTTAAAAAATTATCTATTCGTCCATGTGAATCAAAAAAATTTTAATTTTTTCAAATTCTAAAGAAATTTCCTCTTGCATTTGGTACCCATATTTATACCCGAGCGCACTTGTGCACAAGGGTATTATAACTTTGTTCACATAACGGTTGTTTGTAACAGGCAAAACGAATCGAGATAGATATAGACAAATGATCAGAATGAAAAGAGAAATCGATTAAGCGGTGACTGTCTGTCCGTCCGTCCGTCTGTGCACACGATAACTCGAGTAAAAATTGAGATATCTTAACGAAACTTGGTACGTGCACTTCTTTTGGGCGTAGGACGGATGGTATTGAAAATGGGCGAAATCGGACAATAACCACGCCTACCTCCCATATAACGGTAATTTTAAGAAATACGAAAACTGCGATATTTTAGTAACTACTGAAGCTAATTCACTCAACATTGATACTTACAATGAGTTTCAGACAGAAAACATGAATATTATAAATTTTTGGAAAATGGGCGTAGCCACGCCCACTTATGGTTACATGTGTATATCTTGGTAACCGCTGCACCAATTTCTTCCAAACTTGGCACAGTTGTTGGCCTTAGTACAGCATACTAAATGGCTGAAAATTTTAAAAATCGGACAATAACCACGCCTACCTCCCATATAACGGTAATTTTCAGAAAAACGAAAACTGCGATATTTTAGTAACTACCGAAGATAATTCACTCAAAATTGATATTTGCAAAGAGTTTTAGACGAAAAATAAGAATATTACAAAATTTTGGCAAATGGGCGTAGCCACGCCCACTTATGGTTACATGTGTATATCTTGGTAACCGCTACACCAATTTCTTCCAAACTTGGCACAGTTGTTGGTCCTGGTACAACATACCAAATGGCCGAAAATTTCTAAAATCGGACAATAACCACGCCCACATCCCATATAACGGTAATTTCGAGAAATACAAAATCTTCGATAAATCAGTAAATATTGAAGCTAATTTATTCAAAATTGATGGTTGCAACAATTCTTTACCAAGAAATACGGTTATGACAAAATTTTGGAAAATGGGCGTAGCACCGCCCACTTGTGATATGTATCTCGCTAACCGTTCTAGCAATTTGTACCAAGCTCGGTATGGTTATTGTGCTTGCCACATAAAAGCAAACCGTTGAAAATTGTTGAAATCGGACTAAAATTGAGGCCGCTTTTTATATAACGGTAAAGTTTCAAAAATGCTTGAAATTTCAATATTTCGAAATTTAAGGACGCTAATTTACTTAAAATGTATACACCCCTGCTTATCATGTAGCGGTAGCTTTCGGAAAGGTGGAAAACATATATTTAATACTTGCGCCGGGTATTTAATGTTCGGCTCCGCCCGAACTTAGACTTTCTTACTTGTTTTATTTTACATTGCATTGAATTTTTTAAATAATTTTTGGAATTAATCATACCTTTGAAATTACAAAGTCCTTTGAAATAAATCCTGACGTCAGAAAGAAAAAATAAAAACGCCACTTTAAATAAAAAAGTAAAATTTGGTATGAAGACATATTCATGGTAGGCGCTTATAGTAAGGTATATATCAGGGGTGGGCAAGGCCGAGGCCGATAAGAGCCACATGTAAATTCCAAATGCTACAAAGAGTCACAAAAAACAAGAAAAACACAAAATTTTATTTTTCAATAAAATTATTATTAGAAATGAAAAGCATTAATTTTATTTTAATTCTAATGTACGTAAGATAGATATTAAAGAAAATTGAAAGATCCCTTTGGCCAAATTTTCAAAATCTGGTTTTACGTCAGTCAAAGCCGTTCGTAACAGTTCTGTTATATGTTGGTTAGTCAATAGGTACGTTCGTTTAAATCTCCAGTAAAATATGTCCAACAGCAAAATTACGGCGAAATGGCATATGTTCTCTCACAAGAGAAAAATATCCAAAACAGTACGCGATCAGAAAATTTGCAGAAACTTGTAAGTTAGACGAACAGCTGATAGAAATTTTGTTTACATTCAATAGTATAAAATTGAAAACGTAAGAAAACAAATCCCGAAGTCTTATCCTGACACAGTTCCCTGACTAAACGAATAATTACTTTCTTCTTACAAGTTTAATTAGTCGCATTTTACTATTTTAACTTCCAAACCATCAAATTCAATTTAGGGATTTGCTTAAATTCCAACCAGCTGTTTTTGATCAGCTGTTTTCTCGGTGGCAAATTGCAGTTGGCAAAAAATTCCAGCAGAAACTAGCAGCTCTCCCTCAAAATTAAATGTCATTTTGCTCTCTCAATTTCGCTACTTTGCAAGTTTTTTGGGTACGCGAACACAAAAAGGTGATAGTTTTTATAACTTTCCATAATTATCAGGTACGCGAATGCAACTAATTGAGAACGGTATTTTGACTTTACGAATTTCATTCTAGAGTACAGACTCACAGTTATACGTTGTACCAAAAATTGGAAATATACGGGACGCAGCTGTTTTCAACAGCGGATATTTTAAATCTGGTACTTATTTTCGGAATTCAAGGAATAGTAGAGCTTTATGTTGCATTTCCAGTGCCTTGTCTTCTCTTAATTCCAAAAACTCCAACTCTTTTTCGCCTTTCTTAAAAAGGACTATTTCGGAGATTGTAAATTCATCCTCAATTATGTAACATAAAAAAGGGTTTATGAAGTATACAAACGTACATTTAAATAATTTCAAATCGGCAAATCTTTTTTCAAAATCTGCTTTTAAATCATGTGCAATATTTTTTCTAGCAATCAGAGATCATAAATTCAAATTCAAGTTTTGCAAATGTTCCATCATATCGGTAAAGAACATTAAGTCAGAAAGCCAATTTTCATTCCCCAATTGCGGGTAATATTACGATCTGAATTTGCTTTTGTGTATATAAAAATAATAAAAACAACTCAATGGAAAAGAATGTCCAGCAAAGAAATATGTATTTTAAAAAGTAAAAATAACCAAAATGTTCTAATCAAAGAGAAAGTAAAAAGAGCCACACTCTGCTAAGCAAAGAGCCGCATTTGGCTCAAAGAGCCGCGTTTGCCCACTGTTGGTATATATGAACGAGTTTGTACAAGGGGCGTGGCACATTTCATAGGGGTGAGAGTTTTAATCAGCAATAACTTCGGAACCTTAAATCACATGAATTCAATACGTGGTGTGAAGACAGATCTATAATAGATGTTTACAGTCAAGTATCCATATATATAAATAAATTTGTAAAAGGGAGCGTGGCACATCTTCAAGGCGTCAGATTTCTTCGAAATTTAGTGTGAAGACATAAGTCAAGTAGGCGCTTATAGCGAGGTTAACATAAGTGAGTTTGTATAAGGGGCCGCGGCATATTCTATAGCCGTGAAATCTCATATTTGCTATATCTTCGGACCCCTCTCACATGGTGAGAACATCTATGGTAAATGTATCCAATAGATGTAGTACGTTCAGAGAACCATAACCTTGGACCCATTACAAACAGACAGCTAAACGTAATGACCTGTTGTAAACTAAACAGGGATGAAAGTTTGCATGAAGTCGTAGCACCTCCCACCACACATGCCGTCTACGTTCAGAAAGTATCAATTTCAAAATTCAAGCGCATTTCATTCTTCTTTAGGTACCTTGATCCACATAACCTTAATAACACTATGCGACAGTCAAAATCGGGATGCGATGAAACCAACGGGAAATGTTATATCGGTCAAAAACAAGTTATACGTGTCCCGGCGTTGCGCTGGGTTACGTCTAGGAATCGAGATATATATATAACTATCATATAGGGGAAATTCTCACCTTTGGTGGTCTTTTTTTGACATAACTCGAGAACCACTAGTCCGATTTTGCTCAAACAAATTTAAAAAAATTAAAAATTACAATTCCTTTAATCTGTTCATATAACGTTCCCGATCACTGACCCCTACCATTTGTCTCACAGTGTAATGAAACAAGATTTTTAGTAAAGAAAATAATGACCACTTGCAGCAAGAATTATTACTGGATTCGGCAAAGGAGAAGATGTGTTTCTGTAAAAAGTCCTATTTATTCCCACAGACTTTTCATTTTAATTTAAAAGTCTTCAGTATTCTCTGAGATTTTACTTTGACGTGTGATTATTTGTCGAATGCAACGAAATTTATTGTGGTTTCTGTTACAGATTGAATTATATTTGAAATGAAAATTATTAAAAATAATAATAATTAGTTGAACCTGGTATGCTTCTACACCACAGCAAAAAATGCAAAGTATTGTTCAGAAGGAGGTCTTAAATGAAATAAGAAAAGTATTATGTCTCCTTTAATTTATGGTGTACTGAAAATCTTTCTTACTGTTTTATATTTTTCTTTGTTTACCCCGAACAACGTCGGATGCTCGGCATCATAAAATATACTTTTTCAAAAAATTGTGCCGACAGATGGTGCTAGTGTCGAGATATTTAGAGAATCCGTCTTTATCGTACGACCAGGGCTCGAATCGTCACACACGATATCGTACTACTCGTCACGTAAAAACACATTTTTCGGATTATGACATACGTAAACGTACTCTTTGTCCCATTCAGCTTATACTGCCTGACGTATCACGTAATTTTCTTTCGTATCGTTTTCGATCCGTGAACGGATGTTACAATTCGAGCCCTGGATTAACAGGTACAAAGAAGCGCAACATTGTTAAAGCGTCACAGATGTCCTAGACACATCAACGGGTCATCGGTATATGAAGAAGAAGTGTGACGAATTTAGAAGAACATGGTAGGAACATCAATGACCATGTCTGAATGGGAAAACTCTGTCTTCCTGTGGTACAGCAGGATTTTAAACCTTGCAAAACTTTCAGATATCTCCCAGGTGGAAATAAAGGCTCATAGCATCGAAGGAGATTAATACATATACCATAAGGAAAATTCTGTTCTTCAGTCCTTTCAACTTAAGCTAATAATGTTTACATTACAAATCGTTTTTGTATTTCATTGTATTGTATTTATTGTATCGGTCAACGCAAAAGTTCTTATGAGGCGTCGCGAAGCAAGCCAGGCATTTGCTAGTTTTACATAAAATGTAAAAAATACCTTATTTGTTTCGCATCAATCAATGGATCTTTGCACACTGAACTCAAACATGGCTACGCCATTTTCATATCTCGTCAGGTTTGGAAGTTATAGAGCCTTTTTTGCGTAATCTTAGGGCTCTTGAGGCTGATCACATTTTTATGACCAAATGAACCTATAAAAGAGGAGCAGTCTTGCTTTGTGGGTCAAAGTTGAAAAAGAAGACGCACCCTAATGTATATACATAAATACATATGTATAAAATTTAAGTATTAAAAATGCATACATACGTGCATATATACAAAAATACGTATGTATTATCTAGAAGTGTAAAGTTGTTTTCCACGGTAATTCCTAAGGTGCGTTTATTTTCTCAAAACATTTTAGGTAGCTGCATTAGGTTTAGTTCCTGATCGCCATTTAGGCAAATCGTTGCGGGAAATACAACCACACCTACTCAAAATGCGTGATAAGTACGGTTTGAACGTTTGTGGAGAAGGAGGTGAATATGAAACATTCACTTTAGACTGCCCTTTGTTTAAACAGCGGATTGTGGTGTAATTGAAAAACACTTACTATTTACTTTTTGTATAAGCAACTAAATCCTAAACTTTTATATTTCAGGGAAGATGTTCAAACTATAATTAGCTCAGCAGATCCCATATGTCCGGTAGGGTATATTAACTTCACCAAATTATCTATGCAATCGAAAGAGCCGACTCAGTGCTGTGATGTGTTTGTAAAAAAATCTTTAGACTACATAAGTGACCTAAACGAATCAACATACAGTGACCTCAGCGATCCAGATCTCAGTGAAACTGAGTTAGAATTGATAGAGAAAGAGACACGGCTGCGCGAGTCTCTCAGTCAAAACGAACTGATGATATCTCGCAGCAATTCATTTGGACGTCATTTGACCACTTCATCCTCGCCCATACCTATTGTGACGAAGAGCGCGAGTGTAGATGAGCCTCCTACACCGTCGTCATTGCTTTCATCCTCAGCGGCGCTGTGCGCTGCATCATTACAGGCAGGGACCAACAGCTTTGGTGTACAACGCCCATTGGGTAGTAGTACGGCTGCAGTGTGTGGCTCGCTATCGCTGGTGACGTCCTCTACCTGTGCCACGGCTGGCATCTCGACTGCACAGGCAACTCAGCCACCTAGTCCAATGAAAATTGAACGTGAGTTCCGTCCACTAAAAAATCAACCAATGGCTGCGTTTAATCAAAAAGGTTGGATGTGGGTCGCTGGTATACAAGGTAAAATAATTAAGCTCGCTTGCTCTCTTGCTAATGAACCTTATCACCTGAATTAAACTTCCATTTTAGGCTGCGCTCAAACTTTGGAAGAGGGAATGCAGTTGGCAATGAAATCCTTGGTTGACTTAGCTGCTCAGCACAATTATGAATTAACTGATTACTGTTACGTAACACTTTATATACGTTCAATGGCAGATTATCCTTTACTCAATCATATTTATGGCCAAACAATTAATTTTCAAAATCCACCAACTCGGGTATGTGTTGAATGTCCTCTGCCAGAGGAATGCCACGTGATACTGGAAGCGATAGCATTTCGTACACCCATGCGACGCCGTCCGACATTATCTACAAACGAAATAGATGGTATGTAAAACTAGTAGCGCGTATTCAATAAATTCTGACATCGTTACTTTACTGTTCCCTACAGGTAACAATGATGATCACAATAATAGCGGAGATTCGACGTTTAAAACAAGGCAAACAATGCATGTGCAGGGTATCTCCCATTGGGCGCCAGCAAATATTGGAACCTACAGTCAATCGACGAGGGTAATTAAAGAAATCGATATATTAAAATAGAAAATAAATTTTTATTAGAAAATGTGCACGCGTAATATTTTTTAGGTTGACGAGATTACCTACATTTCTGGTCAAATAGCACTTGTTCCTGGAAGCATGACAATTATCGAAGGTGGAATTCGTCCACAGTGCAAACTGGCTTTGCGGCACATTAGCCGAATAGCGAAGGCGATGAATGCTCAGGGTCAACTACGAGATGTAGTTCATGGTATTTGCTTCCTGACCCACCCAGCCTTTATAGCTGAGGCACGTCGTCAGTGGGAGCGACGGACAACTAATGCAATAATGGATTATATTATTGTACCTGCTTTGCCCCGTGATGCATTGGTGGAATGGCAAGTGTGGGCACATACCCACAATGATCGATTCGAATGTAAGCATGGATTTTTCTGGTCCAACCAACTTAAACTTTTCTTTTGCAACATATTGACTTTAGCATAGGGCTGCCATACGTCCCCGTTTCCAGGGACATGTCCCTGTTTCGGACCCTTTGTCCCCGTGCCCCTGTTTACAACCAAAATGTCCCTGTTTTGGGCGAAAAAATGAAACTCATGATAACGCTGCGTTTGCATAAGACAATTTGGTTTAATTTGAATAATTGTCAACTTTTTCTGACGTCTGGCGTCCAGAAAATTATAAATACAATACACTTTGCAGCAACCGCTGTACAGTGCTTAATTTCGGCGATTTAGGGGCAGGAAAATCGATAATCGAAGTTGGTAAAAAAAATCTATCAATTATTTAAGAGGAAAGATTCTAATGATATCCGATGAATGTTATGAGGAAGTAACTTATTTAAAATCGTTTATTGAAAACTATACATTAACCCGCATCCATCGTTTGTATCAAATTGATACAAATTTCGAAAACATATTAAAATATTAAGAAAAATAGTTAATGTTTTGAATTGTTTTTTACGACTAATTCATATAGATATTTTAAGAATTTTTATTCTTATTATGAGAAAATGAATAAACGTTGGTCATTAGATAATAAAAAATGAAAAAAACCCAACATTTCATTAAATACTAGGGTATTTTTCCATATCGTCGTTTAATGTACAAAACCGCGTATCAACAAAATGCAAAACCGCGTATCAAGATAATGCAAAACCGGGTATGTGAATTATGTAAATAATTTTCTAGAGACTAGAAACACTCATATTTCAGGACGAATGGATAAGGATTGAGCCAAAAGCTTGTGTGAGCAAATCTAATTTTTGGCAGCAAATGTAACTGGTTTTGCAGAATGACGAATGACAAAATTTCCGATGGATGCGGGTAAAAGTGGAAAGAAATGCCGCCCTTAGAAAAATGGAGTTTATTTTTTAAAGATACTATTGAACACGAACGAAAAGCAAACCTGCTAAAATTTTTGCAATACATATGTGCAATCCCTTCCCACAGTGCGAATGTTGAGCTAGTTTTTTCTCTTATTTCATCACAATGGTCTAAAGAGAGAAATTCGCTTAACATTGGCACTGTGGAAAGTATCGTTCAATGCAAGTTCAACTTTAAAATGACGTGCACTGAATTTTACCATTATGTGAAAAATGAATACGAACTTTTAAGTAATGTTAAAACCAGGGACGTTCCGGGTATCTGGTAGATATCCGGAATCCTGCTTATCCGGACGTTTTTCTGTTATCCGATTGGATTATAAAAATACAAAAAAAAAAGTTTAAATAGAATCTAGTTCAGAATTTTTTTTGTATTTTTATAATCCAATTTAATGTTAGATACGATTAGTAATTAAAATAAACGATTTTAATATTTTTAATTATGAAAAGAAGTATTTCCGAGTTATCGGGCAAAAATCTATTTCTATTTTCAACATAAATGCTACCCGATATACTAACTCACTTTCTGGGTTCACTGAGGAAGGTGGTGCGCACAGATACTTCATTGCCAGTATAAACAAATTACGAAATTCTTTGCGATTATGCTTCCACCAAATTAAAGGATCTTCGCGTCTGGGTATAAGGTAGCTGAAAATATATCTCGCATTTCTAAATCGCTAGCTTTTTTCGTGTACGGTCGCTACCTTGTGTACCCATCGTTTGCCTATCAACATCACTAAAAAATCTGGAATGAGCCGTTGGCGATTTTCTCGTGGTGTGCGCCTTGGTGTTGGGAGGAGGGGAGGGACCTACAGTTTTACGCCGACTCCGAACGGTGATTGTATTTTTATTAGAAGCTGTTTTTCACAGCAGAAATACAGTCGGAGGTTTGTCATTGCCCGCCGAGAGACGACCACTGTTAAGGAAAAACCGTTTTTCTATATTTTTTTGCGATGTTGCTTTCGACCAGATCTTGAACTCAGGCCCTGCGGAGCGGAAGCGCGCACTGCTTACCACGATTCCTTAAGCATTGCCAAATATCCTGGTGAGCTCCCAGGGAGTTTTTAGCTGTATTGATGTCAGAAAAGAACGAGTTTTGAAACGTGGGTCACAAAATATCGCAACAACGGGACGATACGGGAAGCGGACGATATGTAAGCATGCATAATAGTACGATTTTCATTACATTTTTTTAATAAAAATACATCAACCACGCTTTTTGCTTAGCGGAGTTCATTGTTTTTTATCTTTTGTCTTTGACGTTTCTCCTCTATTTACCAAAAATAACACAGGCATGCAATATTTAAATTTTGATTCCCCCTTCCAATAATTATGTTATTTGTTGAGTATCTAGTTATGTTAAATTTAAATACACCTTTGGTTTTTTCTAGCATGTCGAAATTTTTTTTTTATTGATGGCATATAAATTTTCGGATTTTTAGCAATTTACATGAAAA